>NW_007246813.1:75575-91174 GCF_000164805.1 Carlito syrichta | reverse complement strand
CCCAGGCAGGTTTCAAACCCGCGGGCTCAGGCAATCCACTCACCTCAGCCTCCCAAAGGCACGGGATTACAGGCTGAGCCACCAAGCCCGGCTCAGTGCAGTTTAGACATAGATGGATAAGTTTCTTGTAGGCAGTTTAAATTAAAATAGGGTAAGCATTCAGACATCTTTCTTACTGATGCACGACCTCCACCCAACTGACCCTTGCAAGCTGGAATGTACATCAAATGGTACAGTAGATCATGAAAACAATCAGGAATTACCCAAAACACAGACATAATGTTCTAAGCAAAGTCCAACTTTCGTTATTTAGAAGGTCCTTGAGTCCTTAGAAGGTTGAGAGATGGTCATTAAAACTCGTGACAAGATACCTGCAGGCCATGAGCTCTTAGTTCATGATTTATTTAAGCATGGTTGTAAAAGTATATAAAGCTTCTTATCAAAGACAAACATGTGTCCTTTCACTTAAGGCACCCGTGTTCATTGGGCATGTCTTTCTTTCTAATAAATTCTGTCTGAAAGGGGCATGGTGGCTTATGCCCGTACGCCCAGCACTTTGAGAGGCCGAGGCAGGAAGATTGCTTGAGCCCAGAAGTTCAAGACCAGCCTGGACAGCATAGTGAGACCTTGCTTCTACAAAAAAATAAAAAATATTAGCCAGGCGTGGTGGCACATGTCTGTAGTCACAGCGACTCGGGAGACTGAGGCGGAAGGATCACCTGAGCCCAGGAGGTCGAGCCTGTGGTAAGCTGTGATCTTGCAATGCACTCCAGCCTGGGCAACAGAGCGAGACCACAACTCAAAAAAAAAAAAAAAGGTTCTGTTTTAAACTACACTTGGGACTCGCTCTGAAAAGCTTTTCTATGGTGAAGTCAAAAAAATCCATGGAGCAACACACCAGGCATCATGAGAACTACTGTTGTGATAAGGCCAGTTCATATCTTGGGTCTCTGCCATGTCTCACTTTACCTTGAAAATAGCAAAGACAGATTTTCTTCCTGATCGCAGTCTTTTTGCATGTAGCCTTGTTTTCTGCACTGACCATCAAAGGGCAGTTTTGTTAGCGGTTTTACTGGCCTTCTCAGCCACCTTAGGGCTGAAGTCAGGTCTTTGCCTTCCTCGCAGTGAAGTGACTGTCCCAGTTGGCAGGGATGACTCCTTCCTGATTTAGACGGGCATTTCCTGCTGCTTAGCAGCACGAAGAAATTAGGGGCCTGTCCTTGGACTTGCATCTGGAGCTTTGACTGAGGTGTTCTGTTCAAGTCAGCCCCAATAACTGCTTGTTCAGAGAGCTTAATTCATGCTTTCTTCTTGGAAGCATCATAGCATCTCTGGTTTTCAAAAGTAAGCTTTTTTTTGTTTGTTCACTGATAACTTAGCAATTTCACCTGTGTAGCTCTACAGTTGATAGCACTTCCAAAGACTTGCTCAAGAGTTCTCAAACACTAACCACTCTTGTTGAAGTACCGCATGCTTTAGGATATATATGACCTCAAATATCAAGCCTCTAAGCCTCTCCATCAGCCGCCCTCAATTTCCTAAATGAGATAATGCTTGTAAAGCGCTCCACACAATGTCTAAACCTTTTAAGCAATCAGCAGATGGGAGCTCATGTTAGGATTGGGTTTGGAGCTGTTATTCTTTCACTTCTGATACTTGCCGTCTTTCCAGTGTGGAGTGGTTTTCCCTGGCCAAAGTTTAGGAATTTTTCCCCCCTGTACTGGGGTGATACTCTTGAGGAACACACCCAGCTTGTGCCCCTGGCCTACGTGGTTTCCACCGCGTCCGTCCTAGAATATGAGCTCATGGGCATATGACACAGAGTCTGCTTCGGTTTAAACTTGTTGGGCGATCTAGTATCCAAAGACACTGGCCACACCTGACATTCCTTGCCTAACTTGATCTCGGAATAGATTCAGTCTGTACAGAAATTCAGTACTCACAGTGGAAAGGACAGGGCTGAAAGACCGCTTTCCAGATTGTTTCCCAGCATCTCTCCAGGGGCTGTAAAGTAATTAAGCTCTAGTAAGGTTGTATTTGCTTTCTCCTCCTTTCTGAAAAACTTTATCTCTTTCCAGGGTCATTAAAGCAGCCTGATGGGTGCTTTTCATTTCAAGCTCTTCACTATTCATGGCAGCCACAAACCATCCAAGAATTCATACCCAGCAGGCTTCCTGCAGTATCACCGCCCTTTCCAAAACCAGTTGACCATCATTTTGAGAGGGAATAATTAGTACTTGCTACAGATGTGTACAGCATTAGGAGTTGCAAGAATCCTGGAAGGAACTTGAAAATGTAACAATATGCAGAATTCACTAGCCTCGTGGGCGTTTATACCCAAATTGCGAGGACCCTGAGCTCACTCTTCTGCCCTTACCACATTCTCAACTGATTTGCCCTAAGTCTAGTCTTCCCTGGGTTTCTCTGTTAACTGTCTCCACGAATTCCTGTGAGTGTTTGGACACATCCTCTGTGGCTTGCTCACGGGGCTGGGACTCAGAAACCGCTTGGCTTGGTGAGGCATGCTTGGGAGCATCTCTCCTGTGCCTTCTTATTCAAGTTTCTGGGGTGATGACACCCCTGGTTTCCACTGTCTCCTCCTTGTCTCATGTCTCAGACTCAGGGTTTGATGACAGCCTAGCAATCTATTTTGAAGTGCCAAGAAGATGACCAGAGGCATGCTCCATTCAGGATATCCCACCCCAGAGCTGCCTGGGCCCCAAAGTGTTAGAGTTCCTTACTGTACGAATCTCCTCTATCAACGGTCTCTTACTTTTACTCACTGCACAAACACTAGATTTCTGTCACAAAGCAAAGATGACTAGGCTGGGGTGGGTCAATGACTTTTGTAAACACTGATCTTTCTATTGTAAAGCTTCAGCACTATTCAGAAACTCTCATTAAAAAATAAACAGGCCATAGTGGCCAGTTTTATGGGTGTTATCAGGTCAGGTGCAGTGTTTCAGGCTCGTAATCCCAGCACTTTGGGAGAATGAGGCAGGAGGATTACTTGAGTCCAGGAGTTCGAGACCAGCCTGGGCAACATAGCAAGACCTCATCTCTACAAAAAAATAAAAAATAAAAAATTAGCCAGGCATGTTGATGCACACCTGTAGTCCCAGTCATTTGGAAAACTGAGGTGGAGGGATCACCTGAGCCCAGAAGCTGCAGTGGTGCCGCTGCATTCCAGCCTGCGACAGAGTAAGACTCCAACTCAAAATAAAAGAAAATAACTTAAATGATTATGGAAATATGGAGAATAAAAACACAGCTATACAAAATAAAATATCTGTTACTCATCCCAACTAAGCTCACATTTGTTATGCCTAAGAAATAGCTTAACAGAGAATATGCACTTTGCAAACATAAATGTAACAAAAATGCATGCCAATTTCCCTATAGACCTCTAACCCAGTCTCTTATGTTTTTCTAAATTGATATGTTCCATAATTTTGCTAAGAAAAGTCACAAACTCCGTTACAGCTTCCCTTCAAGCAAGTATCTTTTAAAAATAGCAAAGTACTACTTTTGCAGAAAATCTGGTTCCTACGAATTTTACCTGCCTCTCATTCTTGTTTTTCTTCCCTCTTCTATGATTGAACCCCAGAACCAAGAAGGAATGAAAGGGAACTTTAGGGATCTGGTCACTCAGATTCATCAAATCGACCCTGACTGTCAAAACAGGCCAAATGCTTTACCTCCACATCTGTTCTTTCCTTTTTTTTTTGAGTTGAAGTCTCACTCTGTCGCCCAGACTGGAGTGCAGTGGCCGCTCCCGGCCACCGCAGCCTCCAGCCTTGACCTGCTGGGCTCCGGCGATCCTTCCCCCTCAGCCTTCCAAGTAGCCAGAACTACAGGCGCGTGCTACCACGCTCGACTGATTTTTGATTTATTGTAGAGATGAGGTCTCGCCAAGTTGCCCAGGTGGGTCTCGAACCTCCCAAAGTGCAGGGATTACAGGCTGAGCCACGGAGCCTGGCTCACATCTGTTCTTTCAATTTTTTGAAACCTCGGGCAGCACATTACATATTTCCCTACCCTAAGTCCTCCAAGTAGTAATTCATTAATTAGTTGCAACTTAAGACTGGCAGGAAACATATAGTCCAGGATATAGAATATTGATCCCCACTTCGGTTTCTGATTGGCTCTCTACTATCACTTGAATTTTTTTTTTTTTTTGAGTCAGAGTCTCACTCTGTCACCCAAAAGTGCAGCAGCATGCTCATGGGACTGCAGCCTTGAGTTGCTGGACTCAGGTGATCCTTCTGTCTCAGTCTTCCAAGTAGCTGGAACCACAGTTATATGCCATCACACCAAGCTAATTTTGATTTATTGTAGAGATAAGGTCTCATCATGTTGCTCAGGCTGGTCTTGAATCCTTGAGTTCAGGCAATCCTCTCACCTCTGCCTCCCCAAGTGCTGGGCTTATAGGTGTGAGCCACTGCGCTTGGCTACTTAAATTTTTTATTAGAGACATACATGGCCAGGCCATACTGTCTTGTATTACGAGCAGCAATTTATCTCCAAAACCTAATGCAGTCCTTTGTTGAGGTCTATCCAAAGTCTAGAACCAAATAAAATGTTTCTTCTTTAATTTTTTTTTCTTTAAGAGACTAAAGTTTGCTATACAAAACTCAAAATTTTATGTAACCAAATGTACTAATCTTTTATAACTTCTAGATTTGGGGTTATATTTTTTAACGTCTTACCCATTCTAGGATTATAAAAATATGCATCCATGTGTTCTTCTAGAATGTCTGCGATTTCATGTTTTACATGTAAATCTTTGATCCATCTGGAATTTATTTTGGTATAAGAGGTGAGATAAGGATCCAGTTTTACTTGTCTTTTTTTTTTAACCCCAAAATGGCAAGTCAGTAAATCTCGTTACCATTTATTGAATTAATCTACCTTTTATAGGAGTCCTTCAAATAGCAACTTCTTATGTACTTTTAAAATTATTCAATTGATACAAGTTCTATATATGGTTTATAAAATTTATATTTAAAACATAATTCCAGAAATAGCTATGCTATTTTGGACAGTTATTTAACCCCTCTGGGTCTGTTTCTCCATCTATAAAAATGGGGACAACAGTTTCTACCTCATGTTGTCCTTGTTAAGGTTTTTATAAAATAAAGTATGTAGATGCATCTACCTCAGAAAATGTGTTTCTTCCTTTTCAATTTTCTGTAATAAAGTCACATAGGCCCTCAGTCAGAATTAAAGATCAAACTTGGCTGTAAGGCTCGGTTTCTATATTTAACTCCTGAGCATATGGAGACAGCAAAGGGGGTCATGGCTTTTTCAACAGTGGCGCATAATTGTTTTCCTTTCAGTTCGGCATCAAAGAGATACCCTGTTTAATCCTCTTGAAGTCCTGGACTTCTTTTCAGTTCCACAAATATTTCAGCAGGGCATGGTACTAAGGACAAGTGATGTCAAATAGACCTGAGTTTGAATCTCCCTTCTGCCACTTACCACAAATGTGGCCACTCCTGAGGAATAATGTATTGGGGGAGCATAATAGCCCCTATGTCGTAAGGTTTTTGATAGGGTCAAATACGAATCCTCGTGGAATGTAAGCTTCATGAGGGCAAGAGCTTTGTCTTGTTAAGAATCCCAAGTGCTAGACTCATAGTGCCTGATATACGTTGCCAGTCACTGAATCAATGAAGAGGGAAGGAGGGAATGAAGGAAGGAAAGACAGAAGGAAGGATAGAAGGAAGGAGGGAAAGAAGGGGTAAAAACACTTAGCAAGATGCCAAAATAAATGGACTAAAACTGCTAGCTGTAGGTCAGAGGTAACAAAGATATGGTACTGCTTTTAGGGGTTAAAATCTGGATCTGAAAACCGCAGTGTATAGCACAATAAATAAATAAATAAACAAGGAAAGGAAGACTAGAATGAACACTGTGGTGTTGAATTGATATTGGAGATATATATGTGAACTCATGTATTTCTGTAAATACATGTAGATATGGAAATAAACTCAGATGTAAATGTGTTTATGTATATCTGTCAACACATACAAACTTTTGTGTGTGTATATACATAAACACATATATATACACACACACATACATATATTCCTTACTGAAATATTTTTCTGACTTTGTCATTTTTTTGGTTTGTTTTTTGAAGTCTTACTCTGTCACCGAGGCTGGAGTGCAGTAACATGATCATGGCTCGTCACAGTCTTGACCTGGGCTCAGGCGATCCTTCCACCTCAGCCTCCCAAGTAGTTGGGGCTACAGACATGCACTACCACGCCCAGTTAATTTTTTTATTTATTGTAGAGACAAGGTCTCGCCAAGTTGCCAAGGCTGGTCTTGAACCCTTGGGCTCAGGCAGTCCTCTCACCTCAGCCTCCCAAAGTGCTGGGATTACAGGCTTGAGCCACCGTGCTGGCCTCCCTTTCCTTGTTTCTAACTCACATCATAACAGTGAGAAACTTGTCTCCCATTATTTTATTTTTTATTTGAATCAGAGCTTCTTTGCCCAGGCTAGAATGCAGTGACATGCTCACAGCCACCACAGATTCGACCCAGTGGGCTCAGGCGATCCTTCTGCCTCAGTCTTCCAAGTAGCTGGAACTACAGGTGTATGCCACCACACCCAGATAATTTATTATAAAGACAAGGTCTCACCAAGTTGCCCAGGCTGGTCTCGAACCCATGGGCTCAGGCAATCCTCTCGCCTCCACCTCCCAAAATGCTGGGATTACAGGCATGAGTCACTGCGCCTGGCTGGCTCCCATTATTTTTAGTGTCTTTATTTATTTGATCAATTCCCCTGTATACAACCAACCTCTTATCACCACTCCTGCCCCTTTCCCTGAATAGAGTCCCCATCCTGCTGTGCTCTGACACCCCACATGTATCTCTGCAGCCCCAGATTAGACAGGGTGTTTGTGTAATGTTTACCTTTTCTGACGAAATCATCTGGAGGACAGGTTGGTAAAGACATGGGTTTATTATAACCTACGGGAGTGAACCAATGGTGGCAGGTTGGTACAAAGCTCTCTGCACCTCAATAGAAGTGAAGAGAGATTATCTACCCCAGTGGGGTGAAGGGGTGTGACCCAAAGAATAGTATGAATACCCACATTAGCAGGAACAAAGATGTTTGCCCTGTTAGCACATGCCTTGAGTACACAGGTGTGCGTATCTCCAGAACATCTTGACCTGGTACAAATGGCCTTGGCCAAAGGCCATCTTCCCAGTCAGGGAGCAGTCACCAAGGGAAAGAGAGTGAGCCACACTAGGCCACCCATCTGAATGGATATCCACTTTGCTCTGCCCCACATAACGGATTCAGGACCGAATTGTTCAGAAAGCAGAAGGGAAGAGAAAGAGGAAGGGAAGGGAAAGGAAGGGAAACCCTTTCATTCTTTGTTTACTGATTTATTGATTGCAGAAAATAAATATTCTAAATTGCCCAAATCTACCATTACATATATGTTTGATTCTATTTTATTTAACTCATTTATTCAACACTTTCCGTGCTTAACACATTCCGGGAAAAATGAGGAAGTATTTCGCAGAGCATCACTGTCATCCAGGAATTTATAATCTCACTTAAGAAAATTAAACACAGAGACTTAAGCAAATTAATAACGCCTACCAAAAACAAGCATTTCAATGGATTACCAGCATGAGCTGGTGCCACATCCCTGGTTCTCATGGAGCCAGTTACAAAGAAGAACGTCTAATTTCTGCAAGCCTGGCTTACCTGGAGTGAGCCTAGCCTGCTAGGGCAAGTTAAAGACTTACTCTCAGTCAAAGGGAGGAGCCTGGAAGGGCAAGGATTCTCTCCATACATTTTATCGCAACCATTCCTGCTGCTAGCTGAATAAAGCAGGGAACCATCTGCAGATCCTAATGGATCATTGACCCATTCCCAAGTAGATCTGGGTCTACACTCCTGAGCCACCCACTCCAAATAACTATAGATGAGAGCATAGAAAAATAAGCATGGGAACTCTGACGGTTCTCCCCTTCCGTTTTGTTACATAAGTAATTGCAACTCTTGTTAGAAATGTTGTGGCAAAAAAGCAAGTATCACCCATAGTCTTTTTTTTTTTTTTGAGTTGGAGTCTCACTCCGTTGCCCAGACTGGAGGGCAGTGGCCGCTCCCGGCCACCGCAGCCTCGACCTGCTGGGCTCCGGCGATCCTTCCGACTCAGCCTTCCAAGAAGCCGGAATTACAGACATGCGCTACCACGCCCGGCTGATTTTTTGATTTATTGTAGAGATGAGGTCTTGCTGCCATAGTCTTACAACTTTTCTAGAAAAGTGTTCTATGCATTTGAATACTCTCAGGTAAGCTTTGTAATTAAATTCTGTGCATCAGTTTCCTCATCTGTAAAATGAAGATGATAATAATATCATTATCTCATTGAATAACTGAGGACAAAGCGTGAGTTAATATACACAAAGTGCTTCAGATAGAGCCTGGTGCATCTATAAAAGTAATATAATTTATATCTTTCTAGCATGCATTTATCTAAATTCAACCATTAAAAAAAATTAAATGAATGGACACATTCACCTTTCTTTGTACTCTGCTTTTTTTCACTTAAGGATATGACATGAACTTCTTCCCTTGTGGGACAGTTTGAAAGTGCAAAGAGACCATTAGATCCTTTGAGTGATTTTTCAGAAGTGAAAAGTAATGTGGGGGAAATGGGCCCTTCAAGGGGGGGTCCTTCAAGGGTATTATTTCAAGGTGACAAGCTAGGCTAGGGCAAGGTTAGATCTGATGCTCCTAGAAACTAGAAGCCCGGGAATGCTGCTTGTACACGCTCAGTGCTAAGCGCGACCTTGAAGCTTCTCTAGCTCAATAGTTTTCAAACTTGGTTGTTGTGTAAGCAGACAGCTTTGTTGTTGTTGTGAAACCAGAGTCCATTTATTTTATAAGCTCAAATGTAGAACATTTACTTATTATAAAACTTATCAGTATCATCAATAAGGCTGTTGGATTAACAAAAATTGGGCCCCAAAATATGGATGACAATTGTCTTGGTCAACATTAGCTTCCATGAAATAATGTAAAATATCTGTGAAAATTTTATACTCTACTTCCATAGAATGAAGTACTAAGACCAGTGCTCCAATACTTTTTTTTTTTTTTTTTTTGAGTCAGCGTCTCACTCTGTCACCCAGGCTAGAGTGCGGTGCAGAGCATGATTACGGCTCAATGTAGCCTCAACCCACTGAGCTCAGGTAATCCTTCAGCCTCAGCCTCCCAGCTCCCACTTGTAGCCAAGACTACAGGTACGTGCCATCATGCTTGGATAATTTTTGGAGTTTTTATTTTTTGCAGAGATGAATTCCTGCTATGTTGCTCAGGCTGGTCTTGAACTTCTAGGTTCAAGCAGTCTTCCCATCTTGTCCTTCCCAAATGCTAGGATTACAGGCATGAGCCATCACCTAGCTTTCTTTTTTGACTCAATGTCTCACTCTGTCACCCAGACCAGAGTGCAGTGGCATGATCACAGTTTACCACAGCTTCAATCTCCTGGGCTCAGGAGATCCTTCCACTTCAGCCTCCTGAGTAGCTGGGACTACAAGTGTGCACCACCACGATCACTAATATTTTTTGCAGATACAAGGTCTCGTTATGTTCTCTAGGCTGGGTCTCAAACTCTGGGACTCAAGTCATCCTCCCACCTTGGACTCCCAAAGTTCTGGGATTACTGGTGTGAGCCACTGTACCCAGTCTAACACCCTTATGTTACAATGAGAAAATTAAGGCCCAGAGATATTGCATACTTTTGATATTAAGAGCACCAATAATAAAAATAAGCTGATAACAGGATGAAAATGTTCTACTGAAGAAAGTGTCTGGAATGGTTAAGAAGTAGTTTCCACAAAATATGGTTCTTTTCCATTTAAATGATTGCCATATAGTTCTCCAATTAATAAAAATGGAGATGGTCAATTAACTTAGCTGCTGTTCTTTATTGTTTTGCATTAGCCTCATAGCTTGTAAGCCCTGGATTGTGCTGACTATGTAATTTGTATTTTATTCCATTAGTGGATGTAAAGATTTACTGATTATCTCTAATAATTACATTGGGCATTGCAACTTATGAATCAGCATCCCAATTTCTACATGTCAGCTATTCTTGTCTATTAAATTCCTACCCCATCATCTGTAATTTCAGTTGTTTTCTCATCATGAGGCTTGCCTGTAAAACTCTGGAAACCGCTATTGACAAAACAATCTTCTTTACTAATTAGACAAGGCCAAGCTTCACTGACAGCCATTTAAAAGGTGATTTCAGATTTTTGCCCTGACACTTCATCCTTTCACCTGGACAACTGGTGGACAACTTCTTAGTGCAGTTGCAGTTAGTCCACCTTGTCTATACGAGGACTAACACACTCCTGACCTCTGCGGTGGGTATAGTTCTGCAGAAGTTTATGTATATTTAGTATTTTTTGAAATTTTATTTTAAAGGTGTGGGGTACATTTCAGGGCTAGGTATACAAATGTTCTTTATGCAGGTACCCTTGTAGATGAGGTGTGCCCCTCCCTCCCCTAGCAGTTTCCCTCAACTGCCAATCCTACCCCCCTCCGCTAGCAGTTTCCCACTACTGCCAATCCCTTTCTTAGAGTATTATGATAATTGTTCAAGGTCAGCTTATGAGTGAGAACATATGGAACTCTGTTCTTTGTTTCTGTGTAGATCACTGAGAATGATAGACTCTAAATTCATCCAAGTTGCTGCGAAGTCCATATGTTTGTCTTTCTTTAAGGCTGCATAATAGTCCATTGTGTATATGGACCACATTTTTTTCTCCAGTCCAGCCTCAATGGGCAGCATGGTTGGTTCCATGTTTTTGCTATCGTGACTAGAGCTGCAACAAACGTGTGTGCAGGCATCTTTTTTGTAGAATGACTTGAGTTCCTCCAGGTATATTCCCAGTAGGGGGATTGCTGGGTCATATGGAAGGTCATTTTCTAGTTCTTTCAGAAATCGCCACACCGTCTTCCAAAGAGGTTGCACTAGTTTGCATTTCCACCAGCAGTGTAGAAGCGTTCCATTTTCTCTGCATCCTCACCATCATCTGTTATTGTTGTTTGTTTTGTTAATGATGGCCATTCTTACTGGGGTTAGGTGGTATCTCAATATGGTTTTGATGATGAGTGAGGCTGAACACTTTTTCATGTGTCTGTTGGCTGCCTGTATATCTTCTTTTGAGAAGTGTCTATTCACGTCTTTTGCCCACTTGTTTTTTTTTTTTTTGAGTTGGAGTCTCACTCTGTCGCCCAGACTGGAGTGCAGTGGACGCTCCCGGCCACCGCAGCCTTGACCTGCTGGGCTCCGGTGATCCTTCCGCCTCAGCCTTCCCAGTAGCCAGAATTACAGGCATGCGCTACCACACCCGGCTGATTTTTTGCCTTATTGTAGAGATGAGGTCTCGCTGCCCAGGCGGGTCTCGAACCCGCGCTTTTGCCCACTTTTTAATGGGGCTGTTTGTTTTTTTTTCTTTTCAGCGCATGGGTTCCTTGTAGATCCTAGATGTTAGGCCTTTGTCAGATATATAGTTGGCAAATATTTTTTCCCATTCTGTGGGTTGTCTCCCTGCTCTCTTGATGGTTTCTTTTGCTTTGCAGAAGCTCATCAGTTTGATGAGGTCCCATTTGTCTATCTTATTTCTTATGGTATGGGTACTTAGGGTTCTGATCAGGAATTGGTTGCCAGTTCCAATTTTCATAAGGGTATCTCCTGCATTTTCTAACATTTTTATAACTTGAGGTTTTACATTTAGGTCATCGATCCATTTAGAGTTAATTTTTGTGTGTGGTGATAGGTAGGGGTCCTATTTCAATCTTTTGCATGTGATCAGCCAGTTTTCCCACCAACGTTTACTGAATAGATTCTCCTCTTACCAGTGGTTGTTGGTGGAGGCTTTGTCAAAGATGAGTTGGTTGAGAAATTGAGGCTTTGTTTCTGGAATCTCTGTCCTGTTCCATTGGTTTGTATGCCTGCTCTTGTACCAATACCGGGCTGTTTTGATTACCTTAGCCTTGTTGTAAAGTTTGAAGCCTGGAAGTGTGATACCTCCTGCTTTGTTTCTTATGCTAAGGATTGTTTTGGCTATTTGTGGTCATTTATGTTTCCATATGAATTTCTGTATTGTCCTTTCCTGGTCTGAGAAGAATGATATTAGTAACTTAATGGGTATTGTGTTGAATCTGTAGATTGCCTTTGGTAGGATGGACATTTTAACAATGTTGTTTCTTCCTATCCATGAGCATGGAATATTTTTCCATTTGTTTGTGTCTTCTTGGATTTCTTTGAGCAGTGTTTTGTAATTCTCATTGTAAAGGTCTTTCACTTCTCTGGTTAGGAAGATGCCAATGTATTTCATTTTTTGTGTGGCTATTGTGAATGCGATTGTGCTTTTAATTTGGTTCTCTGCCTGTTTGTTGTTGGTGTATAAGAATACAACTGTTTTTGCACATTTATTTTGTACCACGAGACTTTCCAAAAGTCCTTTATCAGTGCAAGCAGGTTTTTGACAGATTCTCTTGGATTTTTGAGGCATAGGATCATATCGCCAGCAAAGAGGAATAACTTGACTTCCTCTTTTCCTATTTGGATACCCCTGATTTCCTTCTCTTGTCTAATTGCCCGAGCTAGGACTTCCAACACAATGTTGAACAAGAGGGGTAAGAATGAGCAGCCTTGTCTTGTTCCAGTTTTCAGGAGAAATGTTTCCAGTTTCTGTCCGTTTAGCAATATGTTAGCTGTGGGTTGATCGTAGATGGCACTCATTATTCTGAGGTATATTCCTTCTATACCTAGGTGTTTGAGGGTTTTTATCAAGAAGGATGCTAGATTTTATCAAAATCTTTTTCTGCATCTAATGAGATAATCCTGTGGTTCTTGTTTTCGATCTGCTGATGGTCTTGCGAATGTTGAGCCAGTCCTTCATCCTGGGGATGAAGCCTACCTGGTCATGCTGGATGATTTTTGAGATGTGTTTTTGGATCCGATTTGCTAGAATCTTGTTGAGGATTTCTGCATCTATGTTCATAAGGAATATTGGCCTGTAGTTCTCTTTTTTGGTTGGATCTTTACCCGGTTTGGATATCAGTGTGATGTTAGCATCATAAAATGATTTGGGGAGAATTCATCTTTCTCAATAGCCTGGAATACTTTCAGTAGGATTGGTATCATCTCCTCCTTGTACATTTTGTAGAATTCTGCTGGAAAGTCATCCGGTCCAGGGTTTTTTTTTTAGTAGGTAGTTTTCTTATGACAGAGTCAATTTCCTGGGTTGTTATTGGTCTATTTAGTGTCTCAATGTCTTCTTGTTTCAAACTGGGGAGGCTGTATGATGTCAGAAAGTCCTGCATTTCATTTAGGTTATCAAGTTTGTTTCCATACAGGTGTACATAGTAATCTCTGATAATCTTTTGTATTTCTTCGGGGTCAGTTGTGATTTGATCTTTCTGATTGTGTTTATTTGGGTGTTTTCTCTCTTTTTCTTGGTCATTCTGGCTAGGGGTCCATCAATCTTGTTAATTCTTTCAAAGAACCAGCTTTTTGTTTTGCTGATGTTTTCTATGACATTTTTGTCTTCTATGTCCTGTATTTGAGCTCTTGATTTGGTGATTTGGATTATTTTGCTAAAGTTAGGGTTTTGGTCATGGTGTTTTCTCTTTCCAGCTCCCGTAGGTGATTTGTTAGGCTCTCAACTTGTGATCTTTCCATTTTCTTCATGTGTGCTCATAGAGATATAAATTCCCCTCTTAGAATTGTTTTCATGGCATCCCAGGTTTGAAGAAGATGTTTCTTCATTTTCATTTGTTTCCAGGAATCTTTTAATTACTGCTTTGATTTCAGTGTTGACTCAGTAGTTGTTCAGCGTCATGCTGTTTAGTGTCCATATCTTTGTAGGTTTTGGGGAAATGTTGTTGGTGTTGATATTTATTTTTATTCCACTGTAGCCTGAAAAGGTGCATGGCAATATTTCAACCTTATGGAATTTGTTTATGCTTGACTTATGGCCAAAAATGTGATCGATCGCAGAGTACATTCCATGTGGTAATGAGTAGAATGTATATTCTGTGGTTGTTGAATATTCTGTAGGTATCTATTAAGTCCATTTGGTCGAGTGTCAAGTTTAGATTCTGGATCTCCTTGTTGATTTTCTGCCTTGATGATCTAAGGCTATTAGTGGGGTATTTAAGTCCCCTGCTATAATAGTGTTAGTGTCAATAACTTTTTAGTTTACTTAGTAGTTGCTTTATAAATGCTGATGCTCATGTGTTGGGTGCATTTATGTTTAGGATGGCTATTTCTTGTTGATGGATTGAACTATTTATCATTATGTAGTGTCCTTTTGTATGTTTTTAAATTTTTGATAGCTTAAAGTTTGTTTTGTCTGTTATTAAGATTGTGATTCCTGCCTTGTTTTTGATCCATTTGCCTGGAAACTCATTTTTCATCCTTTAACTTTGAGTCTGTGTGTGTCCCTTATGGTGAGATGAGGTTCCTGGATGCAGCAAATTGTTGGGTCATGGTTTCTTATCCAGTTTGCCTTTCTGCGTCTTTTCAGTGGTGCATTTAGTTCATTCACATCCGGGCTGATTATTGAAATGTGACTGTTTATCTCTGTAATGAGGTTCTTATAAAGTTTTTTCTTTGTTTGCTTGTCTTCTTTTATCTTTAGGGTTGATTATGTGAGTGTTTTCAAGTTTGTTGTTGCACTGTATTCTCTGTTGATTTGTGCTCTTGGGAAGTGTGTGGTCATTCTTCTTTTTCTTTCTTCTGTGTTTAATACCTTTTTAAGTGTCTCCTGTAGAGCTCATCTGGAAACTGCATAATCTCTTAGAGATTGGATGTCTGAGAAGGATTTTAACTCTCCATCACTGATGAAGGTGAGCTTGGTTGCTTAGGATATTCTTGGTTGAAATTGTTTTTTTTTTGCCATTGCACTCCAGTCTAGGTGACAGAGTGAGACTCCAACTCAAAAAAAAAAAAAGAAAAGAAAAGAAATCGGTGTGTGTATGTGTGTGTGTGTGTGTGTGTGTGTGTGTGTGTGTGTGTGTGTGTGTGTGTGTGTGTGTGTGTGTGTGAAGATCCAGACAGAATATATAGGTAAGTAAAACTAATTGTGATTTTTTTTACATTGGTAACTAGATGAACAGTGAATATCAGAATTGCAAGTTATTTTGTACAAATATTTAATCTGACTTACATTTTCAAAAAGTCAAATAGAAAAAATTAGGATTAGGTGATAAACAAATTCTAGTAGGTAATTTTGAATATTTGAGAAGAAAAATAACATGACAATAATTTGAATATTTCAAACACTTATTTTAAATTACATACTTAATAAAATATATATTTAACTTTTGTATCTTTTGGTTAGTGTTTTCCAATTCTTTTTTTAAAACATTGGTAATAATTATAAGTCAGTAAATTCAGAAGAATAAAAAATACAAGAATTGAACTAAGGAAAATGAGATTAAAAAGAAAATGTTTCAAAGAGGCAGCATGCTTACATTTTAAAAACTGGCAGCAATGAAAGCAACCAACCTTCTGATGAACATGATTAATATGCAATTTGAA
>NW_007246813.1:66382-75555 GCF_000164805.1 Carlito syrichta | reverse complement strand
GTGTGTGTTGGAGTCTCACTCCAGAGTGGAGTGCAGTGGCTGCTCCTGGCCACCGCAGCCTCGACCTGCTGGGCTCGAGCGATCCTTCCTCCTCAGCCTTCCAAGTAGCTGGAACTACAGGCACGTGCTACCATGCCCAGCTACTTTTTGATTTATTGTAGAGATGAGGTCTCACCAAGTTGCCCAGGTGGGTCTCGAACCCACGGGCTCAGGCAATCCACTCACCTCAGCCTCCCAAAGTGCAGGATTACAGGCTGAGCCACCGAGCCCAGTGAAATTGTTTATCTTTGAGGACTTTGAATATTGAACTCCAGTCCCTTCTTGCTTGTAATGTTTGTGCTGATAGGTCTGCTGCTATTCTGAGTGGTTTTCCCCAGTAGGTTGTCTGACCTTTCTCTCTTGCTACCTTTAGGATTTTTTCTTTTGTTTCTACTTTGTATAGGCAAGTTAGTATGTGTCTAGGGGTTGGTCTTCTCATTTGATGTCTTGTGCGGGTTCTCTGTGTCTCTTGTGTTTGGCTGGTCACACATCTCTGGTGAGATGGGGAAAGTTTACTTGGATTACCTCCTGGAATACTTGCTCCAAGGTGTTCTCCATTTCCCTTTCCTCTTCTGGGATACCAATCAGGCGTAGGTTGGCCTCTTGACATAATTGCACATCTCTTGTGGGCTTTGTTCTTTCTTCCTGAGTTTTCTTTCTATGTTTTTTACAGATTGGGTTAATTCCATGCTCTAGTCTTCAAGTTCTGAGATTCTTTTTTTAGCTAGATTAATTCTGCTCTCCATGCTTGTCATCTTGTTATTTGATTCCCGGATGAAATTTTTTATTGCCAAAATCTCTGTTACAATTTCTTTCAGTGTTGCATCTTGTCTTTCTTGGGTCTTAGTCACTCTTTCCAACCATTTCCTAATCCCTCTCGTATTCTGGGGCCATGGTCTCTGAGGTCTGATTTTTCAGGAGATTTTTCTTTGTTATACTTGAAGTTATCTGTGGTCTTTCTTTGGTTTTTCCTCATTTGTGACAGATCTCTTGCTTTTCTCTTTAATTCCGTTTTTCAGTGTCATTGGGAGAGGCTTTCCATTGTGATGTTTACTCAGCCCTCTATTCTTCCCTGATCTGGGCTCTGCATCTATTCTATTTTGAAACATGACTGTGGGTGGGATGCTTTTCTGTCTCTTGTAGTTTTGAGAGTTGAAATAGGTGGAGAACGGGGGAACTAAGATTCAGAAACTACTTGCAAATTACAATGTTCACTGATTGTGGTATGTATTCCCTAAGACCCACTCCCCACTGCCACTCTATATGATGATGCAGTGGGTATGTGTGTGTACTCCCTGAGCCCAACATACAGTGGCAGCAATGAGGAGCACAGAGAAAAATAGAATGAAATAAGGTGGGCAAGAACTAAAGAAAAGAAAAACAAAACACAGAACAATGAAAGCAGAAACCAAAGCAAAAAATAATTGAACACACACACAGAGACATACACACATACCCCAAATCACACTGGAATAACAGCAAAGTGAAACAAAACAAACAACAACAATAAAAAACCACAGGAAAACCAAACACACACACACACACACACACACACACACACACACACACACACACGCCACATACACACCTAGCTCAAGATGAATGGAGAAGAAAAAGAGAAAGACCAGAAAAACAAAAACAAAACAAAGGAATTCAGATTGAACCCTCATACATATATTGACACACCTTAAACTAAAAAATAAAAATAAAAAAAGAGAAGGGCAAAAACAAACAACAACAGAAAAACTGAAAGAAGAACATAGTCATTCACATACATAAACAGAAAAAAAAAAGAAGAAAGAAAAAGACAAGACAAAAGGTGGGGATGCAGATCAAACCCTCATATACACATTCATGCACAAAGGAAACATATTTTTAAAATAGCTGAACTAACAAACAGGCAAAAAACTTTTTAAAATTAAAATAAAAATTTTTAAAAAACCCCTGCCCTCTTGTGGCATGCTCTGCAATTGTTCCTCTCATCTCCTCTGCTCTCTCCTGCAGAGCCTCCACCTCTTTCACTCTCTCCCCAGTGTCTGGAGCAGGGAAGGAGGAGAGGCAGTGGGGGTGGGTGGGGCTGTCGTTCTCCCCTCCCACTCTTGTATGGTCAGGGAGATCTCCAGTGGGGAGGTGCGGGGTTGTCTCTTCCCCAGGCACGTACTTCCCCAGCCAGGCCTATCCTGGAATGGCATTCTCCTATTGCAACTGACATCGAGGCTCCACCTGGCTCTGTCCCTCTCAGTCGTGCCCCAGCTGCGTGGGTTTGAGGTTCAGAGGATTGCTGGGAGGAGGGTGGTTTGGTCACCACTGATCTCTTTGGAGTCCTTCCTCATCCTTTTCTGGCCACACCCTTTGTCTCATGGCTGGATCAGGGTAAGGGGTGGGCGTCTGAAACTCAGCACTTGCCAGGTCCCTCTGAAGTTTGTGCTTTCAGGATATTCCCTCTGGGTCATGATCAACCCCGAGTAGCTGATCTGCCAGTCACAGAGATTGGGTCTGTTGCTCCGCGGTGAGTGAGTCGGAGCGCTTTCTTGCCCCGCCTTCAAGACGGTGGTGGGGACCCTCTCTCGGCCTCTCCGATGGGACTCTGCCTCTGAGCTCCCTCTGCAGCCCCTGCTGCCAGTGTCCAGCCTGGCACTGAAGTGGTGAGGCAAAGCCTGGAGCCAGCAGTTTCTCCTGCTGCAGTGGTGAGGCAGAGCCTGGAGCCAATAGTCTCTCCCTGCCACTTCACATGAAATCTTTTGTCTGATTAAAAAAATGGCACTCTGCTTCTGCGACCTGGGAAGCACCAGGGATCAAGCAGAGAAGCTGCAGCACCAGCTGCTGTACCAGGATGGCCCTGGCCACTTGCTCACCAGCCACCACTTAACCAGTCTCTCCCAGCACTTTCTTCCCAGGAAGGGTTTTGTTGATTTTTTTTAAAAATGGCACTCGGCTTCTATGTCCCAGGAATCACTAGAATCCAGCTGCAGCACCAGCCACTGCACCGGGAGAGCCCCAGTCACTAGCTCCCTATCCCTCATTCATTCAGCTACTCACATACCCACTCACTCACCAGCCACACACACACAATTTTCCATACACTTACTCACTCACACCAGGACTTGCATAGTCTGATTGGCTCAGCCACCATCTTCCCCCCAATCAGTATTTTTTTTTTAAATACAGAAAAAAAATTCTTGCAAATGATCCAAAGTCATGTTTCTAAAAATTGCATTGTGAAATATACTGTACATGCAAAGAAATGTACCAAAGGTATTTACAATAAAGCTAAGTCATGCTCTTTTAAAAAATTAATGATTTGGGGCAATTGTCTTTTGCATCCCCTCCTACTGTGGGAACTTTTCTGTCTTCTTAATAAATCCTACTTTCAACTGGGTTCGGTGGCTCAGCCTGTAATCCCACGCCTTTGGGAGGCTGAGGTGAGTGAATTGCCTGAGCCCGCGGGTTTGAGACCCACCTGGGCAGCGAGACCTCATCTCTACAATAAATCAAAAAATCAGCCGGGCATGATAGCGCATGCCTGTAATTCCGCCTACTTGGAAGGCTGAGGCGGAAGCATCGCCGGAGCCCAGCAAGTCAAGGCTGCGGTGGCCGGGAGCAGCCACTGCCCTCCAGTCTGGGTGACAAAGTGAGATTCCACTCAAAACAAAAAAAAAAATCCTACTTTCTCAAAAAAAAAAATGAATGACTTTGTAAAATCATATTTGCTTATTGTAGACAGTTTGGAAAGTATTTTAGGATGCTTGGCAAGATGGCGACAGGACAAGTCGAACTATGAAGATCTCCACAGGAGGTGGCTCCTGAGGGTAGCTCCACGGCCCCGTGGCTGCTGCCTCCGTGCAGCAAGCTGCGTCCATCGCACTGTGGCCTCTGCAGGGGATTGTGCTGAGGTGGTTGCCGGGTACTGAACAGTTGCTGTCCTGGCGGCTCTCCGTTCTGGCCCCAGGGAATTCCCAGCTCCCTCCTCCACCCCAGGCCGCCCAGGGCACACCAGCTGCAGCACCCAGCTGCCTCACTGATTCCCAGTGCCTGATGCTGGACACACACCATTGTCACCCATCGTCATAGCTGATCAGCTGGGACCCCGACGAGTGGAGAGAGAGGATCGGCGAAAGATGAGCCACCTACCACAGCCATTTTACGGTCAGAGATTCACATGACCCCGCCCATCTCCACGCAGCCTCCACCTTGTTTGCTAAGGTAACCTCACCAAAACAGGAGACAGAAGCCCCTCCCCTATGCTGAATCGGACACTGACAACTCAGTTCTGTGTGGTAGACCTGTCATGCAGCAAGCCAAGGGAACTGACCCAAATGATGAATAACTCTGTTTGCCTGCAATGAGAGCAAAGGGGAGGGCTAGAGATCAGAGCTGAAGAGACTTTAGACACTCAGGAAAGACCCCAGAGCTATTCCAGTTTCTTATTTTGATTTTTTACTTTGTTTTGACTGTTTTGCTCACTTTAGTTTGCTTTTTGATTTAGACTACCTTTGTGTTGGGGAGAACACATCAAAAGGCATGATTTTATTGGACTGTCTTTATGTGATTACTGGTATGCTTTAGGGAATTTTCTTTGTCTGTTTTTTACTCTTCTGGCCTTGTGTCTCTTTTTATTCATTAGTTGGTATGTATGTCTGTTTCCCCTCTTACTCTTCTCTCTCTCCAACTTCCTCTTGACCCCTTCTTCTTCCATTATTTCCCTTTTTTTTTTTTTTACCTCCTTTTGTTCCAGGGAGCAAACCTAAACCCTACTGCATGAACAGATTGTAAGGCAGTGGGAAGTGGGTTCCAGTGACCCCATACACCTGTTGGTGGATACTGGGATCTGCAGATAGATTCTGAATCACAGCTTCCCCCTCAATTAAATTTTAAAACTGCAAAAAGTACAGCCACCAACCCACAGTCCAGCCTCAAAAGTGAACAAAGCCAGAGGATCCTCATAAGGAAGAACAGGAGATTGAAAAAGAAGAAGTAAAAGCAACCCCACCTTCCCTGAAAAACAGAATTAAAGAAGGGGAGGGAAAGGGGAAGAGAAAAATCTACACAAATGAAGAAAAACCAAAAGAAGAATATGGGTCTCTCACAGACCCCTGGGAAGTCAGATACTGAGAAAACAGACTTCAGAATGCAAACAATGAAGAGCCCCCAGAATGACTGGTCTCAAACTACAAACCCAGATATCAAGACATTAATAGAGAGATTAAAAAGAATTGAGGAGAGACAAGAGGAAACTAGGAAGGAGTTGATAACTGAGATAACAGTAGTGAAGAATACTGTGAATGGAATAAATAACAAACTGACAAACATGGGAAGCAGCATTAGCCAAGCAGAAGAAAGAATCTCAGAGCTTGAGGACCAGAATATAGAACTAACCCAAATTGTCAAAAACATAGAAAAGAAGCTTAAAAAGAGAACAAAACCTTTAAGAGATGAGCAATTACTTCAAGAGACTGAACCTAACAGTAATTGGACTTCCTGAGGCAGAAAGAGAGACAGAGACCACCCTGAAACAAACATTCAGTGAAATTATTCAAGAAAACTTTCCTCATCTCATCAGTGATGCAAAAATTCAAACACATGAGATTCAGAGAACTCCTGCAAGCCAACAAATGAGAAGACCAACTCCAAGACACATAATAATTCACCTAAACAAAGTAGGTATAAAAGAAAAAATCCTAAAGGCAGCAAGAGAAAATGGTTAAACTACCTACCATGGAAGACCAATTAGAATAGCAGCAGATTTATCTACAGAAACCCTTCAGGCTAGGAGAGCTTGAAGCCCCATCTTCAAAGTTCTAATAAAAGATAAACAATTTCAACCAAGAATAACCCACCCAGCCAAGCTAAGCTTCATCAGTGAGGGAGAATTAAAAGCTTTCCCAGATATCCAATCCCTAAGAACTGATGCTGCCACCCAACCACCTCTACAAGAAACAAGAAAAAACACAGAAGAAAAGGAAAAAAGAACAACAACGTTCTTCACAAGGGTACAGGAAAAAGATTAAAAATACACATGAACCAGCCCAAAAACCAAAAGAAAGACAACAAACAGGAACAACAACAACTCTATAAGAACCTCATGATAGGGATCAACTCTCACATTTCAATAATTAGCCTGAATGTGAATGGACTGAAATGCACCACTGAAAAGACATAGAATGGCAAAATGGATAAAATATCACCACACAACAATATATTGCCTCCAAGAGACTCATCTCACTAGAAAGGACACTCACAGACTCAAAGTAAGAGGATGGGAAACAAATTGTCAGGCAAATGGAACACAAAAGAAAGGAGGAGTCGCAATCTTAATCTCAGACAAAATACCCTTTAAGTTATCAAAAATTTAAAAAGATACAGAAGGCCACTACATAATGATAAAAGGTTCAATCCATCAACAAGAAATATTCATCTTAAACATATATGCACCCAACATAGGAGTGCCAACTTTCATAAAGCAGCTTCTAGGTAAACTAAAAAAAAAAAAAATTGACTCTAGCTTTATCATAGCTGGGGACTTTAATACCCCACTCACAACCTAGACAGATCATCAGGACAAAAAAATCAGCAATGATATCCGGAACCTCAATGTGACGACCAAATGGACTAAATTGATACCTACAGAACACTCCACCCAAAGACCACAGAATATACATTCTACTCATCACCACATGGAACGTACCCTAAGATCAACCACATCCTTGGCCATAAATCAAGCATAAACAAATTTCAAAAGATTGAAATTTTGCCATTCACCACAGTGGAATAAAAATAAACATCAACACCAACAAGGTTCCCCACAAACTCACAAAGACATGGACACTAAACAGCATGATGCTAAACAACTTCTGGGTTAATGATGAAATCAAAACAGAGATTAAAAGATACCTGAAAGCAAATGAAAATGAAGAAACATCTTACCAAAATCTCTGGGCTGCCATGAGAACTATAGTAAGAGGGGAATTCATCTCTCTACAAACGCACATGAAGAAAATGAAAAGAACACAAATTAACAGCATAACAAGTCATCTAAGGAAGCTGGAAAAGCAAGACCACCAAAACCCTAACTTCAGCAGAAGAATCCAGATCACCAAAATAAAAACCCAAATCCAGGACATAGAAGACAAAAAGATAGTACAAGAAATCAACGAAACAAAAAGCTGGTTCTTTGAAAGGATAAACAAGATCGATGGTCCCCTAGCTAGACTGACCAAGAAAAAGAGAGAAAAAGCCCAAATAAACACAATCAGAAACACAGATGAAGTCACATCTGACCCTGAAGAAATAAAAAAGATCATTAGAGACTACTGTGTACACTTGTATGGAAACAAACTTGAAAACCTTAAGGAAATGGAGGACTTTCTGACATCACACAACCTGTCTAGGTTGAAACAAGAAGAAATCGAGACCCTAAATTGACCAACAACAATCAAGGAAATTGACTATGTCATAAGAAAACTACCTACAAAAAAAAAAATCCCTGGACCAGATGGCTTTCCAGCAGAATTCTATACTGATATTAATCCTTATGAAAGTATTCCAGGTGATTGAGAAAAATTGAACTCTACTCAAATTATTTTATGAAGCTAACATCACATTGATACTCAAGCCAGGTAAAGACCCAACAAAGAAAGAGAACTACAGGCCAATATCTTTGATGAACATAGATGGTAAAATTCTCAACAAGATCCTAGCAAACCAGCTTCAACAACACATCTTAAAAATCATCCATCATGACCAAGTAGGCTTCATCCCTGGGATACAAGCCTGGTTCAACATTTATAAGACCATAAATGTAATTAAATACATCAATAGACATCAAAACAAAAACCACATGATTATATCATTAGATGCAGAATACGCTTTTGATAAAATCCAGCACCCCTTTTTGATAAAAACCCTTGAACATCTAGGCATATGTGGAACATACCTCAAAATAGTAAAAGCCATCTACGAGAAACCCACAGCCAGCAGACTCCTAAACAGACAAAAATTAGAAGCATTTCTCCTGACAACTGGAACAAGATGAGGATGCCCACTCTCACCCCCTGTTCAATATAGTATTGGAATTCCTGGCTAGAGCAATCAGAAAAGACAAGATGATCAGGAGTACCCAAATAGGAAAAGAGGAAGTTAAGTTATCTCTCTTTGCAGATGACATGATTATGTACCTTGAAAACCCAAGAGAATCTGTCAAACGCCTCCTTGCACTGATAAAGGACTTTGGCAAAGTCTCAGGGTATAAAATAAATGTGCAAAAGACAATCACATTTCTTTACACCAATAATAAACAAACAGAAGCCCAATAAAAAGCACAATCCCATTCACAATAGCCACACAAAAAAGAAATACCTCAGCATCTTCCTAACCAGAGACGTGAAAAACCTTCACAATGAAAACTACAGAACACTGCTCAAAGAAATCAAAGATGACACAAACAAGTGGAAAAAGATCCCATGCTCATGGATTGGAAGAATCAACATTGTTAAAATGTCCATATTACCTAAAGCAGTCTACAGATTTAACGCAATACCCATCAAATTACCAGCAACATTCTTCTCAGATCTAGAAAAAATGATACAGGAATTCATATGGAAGCACAAACAACCAAGAATAGTCAGAACAATCCTAGCAAAAAAATACAAAGCAGGAGGTATCACAATACCAGACTTTAAACTTTACTATAAAGCTGCAATAATCAAAACAGGCATATAGACCTATGGAATAGAATTGAGATTCCAGAAGCAAAACTCCAATTTCTCAACCAACTCATCTTCGACAAAGCCTCCACCACTTACCCCCGGGGAGAGGAGAACCTATTCAGTAAATGGTACTGGGAAAACTGGCTGACCACATGCAGAAGATTCAAACAAGACCCCTATCTATTCCCATACACAAAAATTGACTCTAAATGGATCAGAGACCTAAATGTAAAACCTCAAATCATAAGAACTTTAGAAAATCCAGGACACACCCTTATGGAAGTTGGAACTGGCATCCAATTCCTGAGCAAAACCCAAAACTCACAGACCATAAGAGATAAGATAGACAAGTGGGACCTCATTAAACTGACATGCTTCTGCAAAGCCAAAGAAACTATCAAGAGAGCAGGGAGACAGCCCACAGACTGG
>NW_007246813.1:54392-65896 GCF_000164805.1 Carlito syrichta | reverse complement strand
CAGTGTGGCAATTCCTAAAAGCTCTAAAAATCGACCTCCCATATGACCCCGCAATCCCCCTACTGGGAGTATACCATGAAGAACTCAAATCTATAAAAAAGATACCTGCACATGTATGTTTATTGCAGCATTGCTCACAATAGCAAGATCATAGAACCAACCATGCTGTACATCAAAAGAGGACTGGATTAAAAAAATATGGTACATATACACAATGGAATATTATGCAGCCATAAAAAAGAACAAAATCATGAATTTCACAGTAAACTGGATGGAAGTGGAGTTTATAATACTGAGTGATCTCTCACAGAAACAAAGATCTGAGCATCACATGTTCTCTCTCTTAAGTGAACCTTGAACAACTATCGTAATACTATAAGAAAAGGACTGACAGTGGTGGGAAACTATGGGGGGGCAGGGAGGGGAAGGGAGGTGGGATTAATGGTAGTCGATATCTGTCTGGGGACAGAGGGGCACACCTCATCAACAAGGGTACCTGCACAATGCATATTTGTATACCTACCCTGAACTGTACCCCACAATTTTAAAATAAAAAATATAAATAAATAAATAAATAAATATTACTTAAGGAAAAAAAAGAAAATATTTTAAAAGTATAAAAATGTCTAATAACACATTGAAAATCACCCATAAAGAAGTCTGCCCTTTGTTTTTCTCTCTTTACATATTTTTGTGTCCTTTATTTTTTATTCAGCAATGTCGCATGATTATTTTCCCATATATTAAACATTTTAAACAATTATGGTTTTTTTCAGGGGTTGTTTTTGAGTTGGAGTCTCACTCTGTCGCCCAGACTGGAGTGCAGTAGCATGCTCACAGCCACTGCAACCTTGACCTGCTGGGTTTAGGTGATCCTTCCACCTCAGCCTTCCAAGTAGCTGGAACTACAGAAGCGAGCTACCGTGCCCGGCTAATTTTTTTGATTATTGTAGAGAAGAGATCTTGCTAAGTTGCCCGGGCTGGTCTCGAATCTGCGGGCTTAGGCAATACTCTTGTCTCGGCTTCCCAAATTGCTGGGATTACAGGCTTGAGCCACCATGCCTGGCCAATTATGGTTTTTAAAGGCATCTTATTCCTTCTCCTTTTATTAAACACTGGTTTTCACAGTTTTTTTAAAAATTATTATTATGAATAAGAGTGAGGAAGAACTTCAGGCATAAATATTTGTCCTTGTCTCTGATTTTTTTCCCTTTGCATTAAAGTCTTATCTTCTGACAACAGAGTCTGTGAAAAGATTGATCACTTCCTTCATAATACTCCTAGATCCACTCTCTTTAGTATATAAATGATTTAGATAGCAAAGTTCCTGGAAAAATCATTGTAGGCTTATGACACTGGCACCTGTGAATTATGGTTTCTACTCTAGGTTGGTTTTCTAAGCTCTTGTTCTTGTAAAATATTTGACTTCTGGAAGTTTCTTTGGGGCTGATCTGTGTTTTTATGATGACAATTATGCAAGTAAAACCTACTGAGACTTGATAGATACTCAGGATTTTTTTTTTTTTTCCTTTTGAGTTGGAGTCTCACTCTGTCGCCCAGACTGGAGTGCAGTGGCCGCTCGTGGCCACCACAGCCTCGACCTGCTGGGCTCCGGCGATCCTTCCACCTCAGCCTTCCAAGTAGCTAGAACTACAGGCGCACGCTACCACGCCTGGCTGATTTTTGATTTATTGTAGAGATGAGGTCTCGAACCTGCGGGCTCAGGCAATCCACTCACCTCACTCCCAAGGCGCGGGAAATACTCAGGATTAATGAGAAGAAGAATGGGAGCCAGCAAAAGAGAGGTAAGGAAGGGCAGAAGGGGAAGGAAGGGAAAGGAGGATGTCCTAGAATAGTGGACCTTGAAATTCAAAAAAGAAAAATTGAAAAGTTGGGCAACAGTGCCAAAGGCCACAAAATCATCAGCATAAGGTGAACCAAAGAGACAGCCTTAAATTTGACCAGAAAGTGATTATTGTTTACTTTTGAGCAGTTTTAGTGGAGCAGAAAGGAGGATCGAGGATGGGGAGCGGGTATCAAGGAAACTGAGTGAATCATACATAAAAACCTGGACCTCTTCTGTTGCTTCAAGTTCATTATGCTGGTTACAGTAGTGTATTACAGTTGACCCTTAAAACCGGGGTCAGAGGCATCAACTCTCCCCGCCTCATGCAGTCAAAAATTCGTACATAACTTTTACCTCCCCCAAACTAATAGCCTACTGTTGACCAGAAGACTTACCGATAACATCAGCAGCCTATTAACACATTGTATGTATGTATGTAATATGTATTATATACCGTATTCTTGCAATAAACTATTAAGAAAAGCATAAGGAAGAGAAAATATATTTACTATTCATTAAGTAAATGATCACATAGGTCTTTATCCTCATCATCTTCACAGTGAGTAGACTGAGGACCAGGAGGAAAGTTGGTCTCGCTATCTCAGGGGTGGCAGAAGCAGAAGGAAATCTGTATATCAGTGGATCCATGCAGTTCAAATCCATGGTGTTCAAGGGGCAACTCTACGTGCAACTCAACCATACAAGCAACTGCAACTATACATGCAATAGTCCATCCCACAGATATTTATTAAGCACTATTCGAATGAGGAACTGTGTTAGGGTCGGGTGTCACATCAGCTAATAAGGCAGACACGTTTCCTGCTCCGATTAAGCTTACATTCAAATAGAGAGAGACAGTCAACGAACAGGGAAACATATCAATGAAGAAGAAAATGTGAGACAGATAGATCCAAGTGAAATAAGACAGAACAATGAGATAGAAGTTGTTTAGGGTTGGGGCAGAAGCAAGTTTACATGTGAGAGTTAAGAAAATCTTTCTGAAAGACAATCATTGAGAGGAAATGGAGACAGAGCCAGCCGTGGGAATGTCTGGGGGATGAGCATTTCTGGCAGAGAGAACAGCACTTGAAAAGCTGGGAGATGGAATGAATGGTCTCTTCTAGAAACAGAAAGAAAGCCAGTGTGACGGAGGGGTGTCAATAAAGGGGGATTTGGGGTGGCTAGGGGTGGTTGGGAAGGAGGCTGGAGATGTAGATGTGGGCAGAGGCTAGATCTTGTAGGGACTTTCAAAAACATTGGGCTGTATTCAGAAGAAATCAGCTTCAATAGAGAGATAATTCTGAGGTCGAAGAACTGTGTTCTTGCCCCCACGTCTCCTAAGTGCCTCATTTGAAGTACCCTAAAAATCCAGAATGCAAATATTTCTGAAAATAAGATGAGGATAGAAGGGACATCTTGTGTTTTTGTCCACTTAAACGGCCTCCTCCTCACTTCTTCTAGACTTTACCCCCCCCCCCCGACCTACCCCAAACCTGGGGGTTCTCACTTTCCGAATAGAATCTCACTTTCCCTGTTCTCAGGGTGTGCCTATCATGGAGGTCTGGCCCATCAAGGTTTCCCATTCCTCTGGACACGACGATTGCCCCAGACAGGGTGTATGCCGTAAGCCAGGAGCACATCAGTGGTGCCCAGGGATAAGCTTGGATGCTGGAAGAGGAAAGCTGTCTCTTTCTCCTGGGGTCACCGCACGGGTGGGAGGGAAGCCTGAGAATGTCTGGGGCCATTTCATTCCTTCCCCACACCGGAATCCTCTCTCTCCACCACCTCTGCATAGAAAGCTTCCGTGCAATTGGAAAGACGAGGCAAATTACTTCCTTTCCTCTTAAAACCCTTCCCCTCCTCACCCAGAAATAAAGGTGGAAAATGGAAAGGGAGAAAAAAGACCTGGAACTGGCAACTGTTTTAAAACACCTTCTGACTCTCCAGCCTCCCTGAGGTCAACTCCTTCCCTGGTCTTCCTGATCAGAGGGCCTGAGCAAATAAACGCCCCTTTTCAGTCAAGCTAGCTTGAGCTTGTTTTTTATCACTTGCAATCCAAAGGATCCTGTCTAATACAGCATGTGAAAGAGGGAAAAGGAAAGTCAATCCCCGTTTACACACCTGAGTCTCCATTAAATGCACCTTTTTTCCATCACTGGAAATAGAGGAATTTGATGGCTGAGATGTGTATTACCCAAGACTTCATTTTCCCACCAAGGGAACCGTACTGCTTCCAAACGCCTCACTGACCCTCCACGCACTCTCCCAAGCGTTCCTGCCAACGGTGTGCTAGTTAACTGGATCTCTGGGGTCGGGGGAGAGGCGCTGATTTGCAACATCTGCCCATTTCTGTCCTACAACCACGCTCACCACTGCGGATTAAGCTACCAAGGGTGGAACAACCAGCTAGCAGAAGTCCTGAAAACAAGAGTCGTGTTCAGGACGCCACCGCTTCCTTTCCGCTTGAAACCCCTCCCCTCCCTCACTCCTCCCTCGCTCCTGCCTGTTTCTTCCGATTTCCCTTCCTCTCTGCCACAGCGTGACCCCCAATTTCACCTAGGGTTTCCCACGTACCCTTTCCCCTTTTCTCCGAATCCCTCCAGCATTACCATCGTGTCTGATGTCAGCAAAACAAGGTGACAGGGAAGGGCAGAGGCTTTGGAGTAAGATTTAGATTCAGCCGCCTGTGCCCTGGAGCAAGTGACTTCATTAGGCTGAACTCCCCTTCCCTAATGCATAACGTGGAAGAAAGCACGCCGCCCGCATGAGCGACGTCAGGAGAATTACAGGAGACAATCGCCGGAAGAAACGCCAGGTGAAGGCCCTGGTCTTCCCCTCCTCCCGCAGAGGACGCGGCAAGGCCCTCGCCTGCGCCCTCCGCCACGTGGGTTCTCGCCGCGCGGTACGCGGCGGCCTCCGCCTGCCTCCGAGAGCTCCTCGAGCGCGGGCCTTCCGCCTTGTTTGCCTGCAGACCCCAGAGTCTAGCTCCGTGTCTGAACGCGGTGGATGCCCGGGAATCCGTAAATGAAGGCCGTGCCTCACCCATTTCCTATTTGACCGTGAACAGGGCTGGGCCAGAAAGAACTTGGCAGCAGAAGCCAACGAGAGGAAGAGGTTTTGGGACCTGGAAGACTGACCGCCGGGACCCGGGCCACCAGCACGGCCAGCAGACGCGGGTGGGCAGGATCTCCGGAGCTGCTTGGCCCGCCTACGGATCATCGCGTCCCCCCGGCCCAGCTCGTTAGTTTACTGGGTACACAGGGATGAACAGAGCTCAGAGGAGAGAGAATTCACTCCACAACCTTCACTCTCTTTCCTTCCCTTGTTTATCTTAGTTTCTGGTGCTCATGTCATATCTTTTAGTTCCCTTCACTGAATGTCTTTTCGGTTTACATCTTTAAGTTATTTTTTCCTTGCTGTCCTGGAGATGCATGAACCAGAGCCAATAACGTAAGAGCTCTCCTTTTCCTTCACAGCGCAGAAAGCTTTACATAAGTGTTTCTTCACTTCTATTTTATGGCCAGCACCAGATGCAGAAGTGCTAAAATATTTTGATAAGAGCTGTCCTGGCAGTAGTTCTTGCTTTTACAGCTATCCAGAGGGAGAGAATTAGCTAGGATGTCAGCCCACTAAGAGGAGAGAGAGAAGCTATGAAATCTCACTACTGACCGAGATTCTCAATGTGTTTTGAAAATCAGCTGGATGGAGACAGAAAGAAAATGTCTAGGTCATGTCACTATCTAAATGGAAAACAGTAAATAAATCTGAAAGCCATAATAATCTGTAATATTTATGAGGGGGATAGCTTTGAAGTTTAGCAAATGCTTTTACACACAAACTAATATTCTGAGACCGCCTGAGTTAAACACACACTCCCATAAAGGGTAAAGGTGGAGAAAGCATGATACCTTTTCTCACCCATCATAAGGGTCATGGCTGACACTTTTATTTTTTTATTTTTAGAGTCAGAGTCTCACTTTGTCCCCAGGCTGGAGTGCAGTGGCATGCTAACAGCCACTGCAGCCTTGACCTGCTGGGCTCAGGTGATCCTTCCACCTCAACCTTCCAAGGAGCTGGAACTACAGGCATGTGCCACCACACCTGGCTAATTTTTTTTTTCTTTTTCTTTTTGAGTCAGAGTCTCACTGTGTTGCCCAGACACTGTGTTGCCTAGGCTGGAGTGCAGTGGCACACTCACAGCCACCGAACCCTTGACCTGCTGGACTCAGGCAATTCTTCTGCCTCAGCCTTCTAAGTAGCTGGATCTACAGGCATGCGCCACCAGGCTCAGCTCATTTTTCTTGATTTATTGTAGAGATGAAGTCTCGCCAAGTTGCCCAGGCTGGTCTTGAATCCATGGGCTCAGGCAATCCTCTCGCCTCTGCCTCCCAAAGTGCTGAGAGCGCAGTGCCCAGCCAAGGCTAACATTTTAATAACAAAGACAGGTTAACAAGAAAAAAGTATAATAGATTTATTTAATTAAAGTTTTATATGGCACGAGAGACTTCAGGCATGAAGACTCAAAGACCCAGAGAAAGCTGTCCATTTTCATTCTTAGACTCAATGAAGACCAGACAGCCATGTAGAAATGTGATTGGACAAAAAGAATGTGATCTAATGATAAAAGACGGAGGAGATGGGCAACCCCCTCAGGTCCCCACCCACTGTGAGAGATTTTATGTCTTCTCAATAAATCCTGCAAACAAACAAACAAAGACAGAGGCTTGTCTTTTCGGATATGTCTTGGCCTTTCTGTGTAGCATGCCTCCCTCCCAGGTATGGGACTGGACCCCTCTGGGAGGAAGGTCTTATGACCCACTGTCAGACAAGGTGGGGCAGAGAATTTCCTTGTGACTGACTCTCACAGAAAGGAGTATGAAGTACTGTTTCTGGGTCTCAAGGCTGGTTTCGGAGGAGAAGGATTCTAGTTTCTATGACCTGGCTCTGCCTTGGGGAAGAGGAATTCTGGTTTCTATGACTTGCTTCAGGAGAGAAAGATGGGCCAGAGACAAGAGGTCAGGAGAAAGTCGGAGAGATCTTGTTTCTGGGATGCTTTTGAGGCCTTCCAGTCTCCTTCAGTTCAAAGCACTCATCATGTCAAAGTGCCAAGCTTTAGGGTCTTATGACCTACTGTCTTATGACCTATTTTTTCTGAACCCCAGCATTGGGAACTATTAATACTCTCATGAAACAGATGATATTAAGGCCCCGAGAGGTTAAGAAACTTGCCCAAGGTCCCATCGCTGGTCGGTGGCGATGCTGGTATTTGACCACTGCTCTCTCTCCCTCTCAACTGTTTTGCAGGGGAGGAATCGGAGGTACAGAGGGGTCACATGTGTTGTACAGGGTCATATAGGGCAGGAAGCAGAAGGACTTTGGTCTTTTCTTTCCACGCTCTGTAATGAGGTCACCCCCTCCCTCTGAGCCAGGCGCTCGGCTTGTGTTCTTTGCTCTTGCAGCTTTCTCTTCATTCTGCCCGTCCTTTTGTTTCGTTCCATTCCACCTCATCTGACCCTCTTGTGTCCTTTGGGGCCTCAGTAGCTGCTCTCTCCTTCTGTGTTTCACACCCACGACTGTGCTTCACTGACGTGCCAGGGTCCTTACCGCGTGCCAGGCCTAAGCACAAGGCAAATCTTCGCTCGCTTTTCATCCGCACAACAGACCCGTGAAGCAGACACTACAATTTATCCTCAATTTAAAGACGCATAAACCGAGTCGCCTTACTTGCCCAAGGTCACACAGCTTGTAGGTGGAAGAGCCAGGATTCAGGGCTGAGCAGCCTGGCCTTCACAGCTCCATTTAAATCATTTTGCTATAATCATCTTTTTCTTTGGAACTTGGGTGTACTTATGTCTGTCCTTAGGGATCTGTTCATTCTTAGGTTTGCCTGGGCATAGACCATCTCGATGTTGTTTTTTACTCCTTTGAAACTACCTGACGTCTACATTCAGACAGTCAGATCCAGAACTCTGGGAAGTGACCATGCGGAAAAGAATTTCTAAGGGATATAATTGGGATGAAATGAAAATCCAGGTTTTCTGAATCTCAGTCGGAATTCTATTTATTCATTAATTTGTTCATTCCCTAGCCCTGATATTGCCGGATGCCTGTCTGAGAAATAACACCAAGAAAGTTAGCAATTAAGCTACCTAAAGGATTGGTTTATGAAGGTAAAATGCATGAATATGCGAGTTGAATAGATTGGGGTGTGTTGATAACTACAGAAAACCTGCAATTTTTCAAAGGAAGAGAGGAATTTAGCCAGACAGAAGGGAAAATAACTAGCATGGGAATAGTAATGAAATAAAAATTCTGAATCCAATTTCCTTTAGAGAGATGTATTAGATTTTAATCATCTAAACCAAATGGCTGAAACTCATTTAAAGCCAGATCAACTAAAATTTGCTTTGTATTTACTTACATAAGTATCTTCCTTCATCTGCCACTAGACTAAAAGCTCCTTCTGTATGAAACTAAATATTACTCATTTTGGTCTCCCCCAAAATACCTGGCACGGTGCCTGGCACACAGAAGGTGCTCAACAAATGTTTATTGAATCACACAAAAAAGAAGACATTTACTCCCTATCAATTCCGCAGCCACCCCAAGAGAGAAAAGGAATGTGTGTGATATCATGCTCTAGTAAATGCAAAAATGAAAACAAATGCCGTCTCCAGGTTGGTCATTTAAGAATATGGGAAAGCCAGGCACGGTGACTGACTCCTATAATCCCAGCATTTTGGGAGGCAGAGTCGAGAGGATTGCCTGAGCTCAGGAGTTCAAGACTAGCCTGAGCAACATGGTGAGATCTTGTCTCTACAATAAATCAAAAAATTAACCGGGCGTGGTGACGCATGCCTGTGGTTCCAGTTACCTGGAAGGCTGAGGCACAAGGATCGCCTGAGCCCAGCAAGTGGACGCTGCAGTGGCTGTGAACATGCCACTGCACTCCAGCCTGGGTGACAGAGTGAGAATCTGACTTAAAAAAAAAAAAAGGAACATGGGTACTTGGAAACCAAGCCTCTCCACAATGGTGAACTGCTTGTAGAGCATCTAATCTTTTTTTTTTTTGAGTCAGAATCTCACTCTGTCACCCAGGCTGGAGTGCAGTGGCACACTCACGGTCACCGCAGCCTCAACCTGCTGGGCTCAGGTGATCCTTCTGCCTCAGGCTTCCAAGTAGCTGGAACTACAAGCACACACCACCACACCTGGCTAATTTTTTGATTTATTGTAGACATGAGGTCTCACCAAGTTGCCCAGGCCAGTCTCGAACCCATGGGCTCAGGCAGTCGTCTCACTTCAACCTCCCAATGTGCTGGGATTATAGGCGTGAACCACCGCTCCCGGCTACAGAGCGTTTTCTATGTCAAAGCTGACTGTAACTATGCCACAGAACAGTCCAAAGTCTTTCTACCTTAATTTTAACTTTTTCAAGATCAAAGAATGAAAAACTCCCTGAGAAAGACAAATAGTCACTCATTATATTTGATCTCAATTTAAAGTTTGTTTTGTAACCTACTTAGATTTGAGGTGGAAGAACCTGGGAACTGGAAGCGGGCTTGTTAATTTTCTTGGGCATATCTGGGGTTTTTGCTGGGTGGAGGGAGAAACGTACAACAATCTCTTCCTTCCCATTGGCAGGACCAATTGTGTAAGACTCAAGGGGGCCAGGCAGAGGTCATTGAAAATAAACACTACTCATGAGGAAGGTGTTTAGAGAAGTTGGTTTGGCTTTGTTAGCGAGTACAAGGAGGGATCCCCCAAAACTGGAAGTTTTTCTTTGGAGGTCAGGCCCCTTGTAGCACAGGCTTCCTTCAGTGGGTAAGTGTTCTAGGAACCCGTCAGCCTCAGTGTATCGGTTGCTGTGAGAGGTTGCATTCGGTTTCGGTGAATTTTTTTTGGAAATTCAATGCGTTTGCCCATTTCATGATGGGCGATTTACGAGTGCACCTGCCCACACTGAGCTGAGTGTTCAGCAGTTTTTGACAAAAAAAAAAAAAAAAAAAAAAAAGGGCATCTCCGCCCTACCTGTTTACCTGATCTCACCCTGAGTTCCCTGGATGAAAACCGTTCTCAAAGGGAAACGTTTTGCCAGTGTGGAAGAGGTGAAACAAAAACAGAAGCATCGAAAGGCATCAAAACTTGGCGAGACCTCATCTCTACAATAAATAAAAAATCAGCCAGGTGTGGTCACGCGTGCCTGTAGTTCCAGCTACTTGGAAGGTGGAGGCGGAAGGATCGCGGGAGCCCAGCAGGTGGAGGCTGCGGTGGCCGGGAGCGGCCACTGCACTCCAGTCTGGGCTACAGAGTGAGACTCCAACTAAAAATAAAAAAATAAAAATAAAAAATAAACAACAAAAAAACCCAAAATGGATGAGTTCAAAAAACGTTTTGAGCAGTAGAAAAGGCATCTCGACAGGTGTATTGCATCACATGGAGAGTACTTTGAAGGTGACTGAAGTTTAAACATGTGAGAATAAATGCACAATTTTTTTTTTTTTTAGTTGGAGTCGTACTCTGGCACCCAGACTAGAGTGCAGTGGCACGCTCATGGCCACCGCAACCTCGACCTTCTGGGCTCAGGTGATCCTTCCACCTCAGCCTTCCAAGTAGTTGGAACTACAGGTACATGCTACCACACCCGTATTTTTTTTTTATTTATTGTAGAGACGCGGTCTCGCCATGTTGCCCAGGCTGGTCTCAAACCCTTGAGCTTAGGCAGTCCTCTCTCCTTGGCCTCCACAGTTTTTTATAAACAAATTGCAGATTGTTTGCTCCCCCTTGTATATGTGCTAGCACTATGCCCAGATTAAATTTACCCACCACTCTGCCATGCCAGTCTTAGAGCCTCAGACCTCCACTGTATAGGGGTACACCCCTTAAAGCTTTATGGCATGGGAAAGTTGAGATTGGAATGCATGTTCCCTTCAATCACGTAGTTCCCAAGGGAAGTGTGAAAAGGCTGATAAGAACAGGCTCTGTTTGATCTTCCAGACAGGAATTCACTCTTCTTTTCCTGGAAGGAATGAGGAAGGGGACAGAGCAAGAGGCTGGGAATGTTTTTCTAATGGTGATGCCTCCACACAAAAAGTTGAGGCAGGAGACCTAATTGTTCCCTCCGATGCGTGGCACATTTTGCAACAGATGTACTCTATTGCTGATAACTTGTGTGTAATCTGAGTTATATCTTTTCGCAATGATTTATTGAGTTCCTGCTATGTGCCAGGCACTATACTAAAAGCTTTGCAAATGTGTTGGCTCATTTGATCCTGAAAATAACTCTAGAAGGGAAAACAGTTTGGTGTTTCCTCACTACGTTAAACATAGAATTATCACATGACCCAGCAATTTCATTCCTGGGTATATACCCAGAAGAATTGGAAACAGGTGTCTAAACAAAAACTTCTGCACAATGTTCATAGCAACACTGTATATAATAGCTGAAAGATGGAAACAACTCAAGTGTACATCAACAGATGAACAGTTACTCAGCCATAAAAAGAAATGAGAGCCGAGCCCAGTGGTGCACACCTGTAATCCTAGCACTTTGGGAGGTTGAGGTGAGAGGATCACTTGAGGCCAGGAATTTGAGACCAGCCTGGGCAACATAGTGAAATCCTTTCTCTACTAAAAAAAAAAAAAAAAAAAAAAAAAA
>NW_007246813.1:35384-54342 GCF_000164805.1 Carlito syrichta | reverse complement strand
CTCTACAATAAATCAAAAATTAGCCGGGCATGGTAGTGTGTGCCTGTAGTTCCAGCTACTCGGAAGTTGAGGCAGAAGGATCACAGGATCCCAGCAGGTCAAGGCTGCAGTGGCTGGGAGTATGCGTGTCACTGCACTCCAGCCTGGGCGAAGGAGTGAGACTCCAACTCAAAATAATAATAATAATAATAATACTATGCTAACGAAAGAAACCAGACACAAAAGGTCACATATTATTGAATTTCTTAAAAAAATTAGCTCTTATTTTATTGACATACTGAACAGAAAATCTTAATACAAAGAAGAAATGCATGCCAGGTTAAACATCCATGGTAGTTATCATGACTGCTGATTAAATGAGTTAATTTTAATAGATAATACTAGGTACTTCAGAGAAAGAATTTTGTTTTTTGTGTTTTTCTGTGAACTGTTTTAAAAATTTTTTAATATCTTTATATTTTTTATTTGAAAGATGTGGGGTACAATTCAGGGTCAGGTATACAAGTGTTCATTATGCAGGTCCCCTTATGGATGAGATGTGCCCCCGCTCCCCTGGCTGTTTCCCACTACTGCCAAGGTTTTTGTTTATATGAACTGTCTAGAAAAGGCAACTTCATAGAGAAAGTAGATGAGTGGTTGTCAGGAGTAGTGGGAGGCGAGGCGAGAATAGGGAGTGTCTGTTGAATAGGTTCAGGATTTCCTTTTTGGGGTGATGAAAAAGTCCCAGAATGAGATAATGGTGATGGTTGCACAACATTGTGTGTCTAATGTCACTAAATTGTACACTTTAAAATGGTTAAAATAGTACATTTTGTTATTTTTTAAAATCACATTTTTAAAAAAACCCACAAGAGGTAGATTATCCTGACTCTAGAGATAAGAAGATTGGGCTGGGCGCAGTGGCTCAGCCTGTCATCCCAGCACTTTGGGAGGCCGAGGTGAGAAGATTGCCAGAGCCTGGGGGTTCGATACCAGCCTGGGCAACTTGGTGAGACCTCGTCTATACAATAAATCACAAAAATTAGCCAGGCGTGGTGGCACGCATCTGTAGTTTCAGCTAATTGGAAGGCTGAGGCAGAAGGATCGTCTGAGCCCAGCAGGTTGAGGCTGCGGTGGCTGTGAGCATGCCACTGCACTCCAGCCTGAGTGACAGAGTGAGACTCCCACTAAAAAAAACCCAAAAAAGCAAACAAACAGAAAAAAGAGATAAGAAGATTGAGACTCTAAGATAGATAAGAACTCACTATCTGGCAGGGGACAGATCTAAAGATTGTGTGGACTAGATGTTTTACAATTTGAGAGGCCTCATTTAAGAAAAATAATACAAAAGTATGGTTACAAAACTACTAGGCTACCTCTAAAGGTTTTGCAAAGGGCCTTTGCAAAGGGGAACTTTGAAACTTAAGCCTTATTAACTCCAAGATAAATTCACATTTGTTATTAGTAGAATAGGAAAATTTTTTAAAAATTAACCATTTTCAATAAATGCAAAAACACACAATATTTATGGATAAATCTAACAAAAGATGTGCAACATCTTTACACTGGGAACTAGAAAACGTTGCTAAGAGAAAAATCTAATAGATCCAAATAAGTGGATAGATATACCATGTTTGTAGATTGAGCGTCTCAGTGGTGTTAAGATGTCAATTCTCCCTGTGTTGATGTATCGGTTCAAAGTAATTTCAATTACAATCCCACCTGGGTTTTGTGTAGAAATTCTCAAACTGACTCACATTTATATGCAAAGAACCTAGAATGCCCAAAGGAAAACAAAACAAAACAAAACAAAACAACAAAGTTGGAAGAATTAAATAAACTACCTGGCTTCAAGACATATAAAGCTACTCTCAAGACAGTATGGTGTCAGGAGTAACAAACACATAAGTAAATCACTGGAACAGAATAGAGTGCCTGAGGAGAGGCCATTCAAATGAATTTTCAACAAAAGCACTATGGCAATCCAATGGAGAAAGAAAAATGTTTTCAATAACTGGCACCAGAACAACTGAATATTCATATGGAAAAGTAAGTCGATAGAAGTAGACTAGGGACCTAGTTCTGTCGGCCTCTATTTCCTGGTCTCACCCTCATCTTGCCTTGGCTCTACCTACCTTCTCACCACGGCCTTCAGAAAGCTCAATCTAGAGATTGAGACAATGAAGCAACTGAGTGAGTCATAGTGTCAACTGTCTGCTAGGAAGATTGAGGAACATCCAAGGGGATGGAGTTTTGTTTTCGTTTTTGTCTTTTGAGTCAGGGTGACACTCTGTTGAGGCTGGAGTGCAGTGGCATGATCACAGCTCACCGCAGCCTTGACCTCCTCCTGGGTTCAGGCAACCCTCTCGTCTCAGCCTCCTGAACAGCTGGGACTAGGGTGCATGTCACCACACTCAGTTTCATTTTTGATGTTTGCTATGTTGCCTAGGCTGGTCTCGAACACCTGGGCTCAAGCAATTCTCCTGCCTTGACCTTCCAAAATACCGGGATTACAAGCATGAACCACCATGCCCGATCTGGGAATGGAGTTTTGACTCTGAAGGAGTTTACCTGCCTTCAGTCTTTTGGCCTCTTAGGGTGCCTGGGACTTCCTAAAATCTCCTTCTGAGATTTTAGAAGTTTGTGAGAATGGTGAACTAGAAAATCATTGTACCTTTTCAGTGTCAACAGAATGATCAAAGCCTGCTACCAGAGGCCACCTGGCAGAGAAGACTGCTGAACTCACCCTCAGAATTCTCCGGCTCTGTTCTCTCTCTGCCTCTGTCTGACTTTGGGTTTGTCACTTTAGTCTTTCTGATCATTAGTTTCCTCACCCCCAAAACTGGGATAATAAACACCTCCTCTGCTTTCCCTGAGTGGGTTGCTGTTAAGTTCAAATGAAATATAGCACATAAGCACCCTTTGAAAACTATGAGGTGTTACATAAACATAACTTATCATGGTTCTCTGTGTACTTTTTGCAGCTGAAGTGAGTGATAATATTACTTTGTTTGAAATTCAAATTGAACATGTCAAGTTTACTCTATATTTATTTTTCTTGTTCCTTTTGTGTTTATAAGAGAAATCTGATATTCTAGTAATGATTCAAGATTCTTTTATTAGTGTAGCTTTTGAGACAGAGATAACATTTAAAATTTCATTTATTCATTTATTTGATTCAATAAGTGTTTAAAAATTTCACTCATTCATTTCTTCATTTTATTCAACAAATTCTTCTTGAGTGCCTACTGTGTGCACAACACTGTAAGTGCAAAGGATAACTGGATGAAAATAGACGTAGTTTCTGTCCACAAAAAGCTCATAGCATGGTGAGGATACAGACACACTCTTTTTTTGGTTTGATTTGTTTTTGAGACAGAACCAATAGGATTTAGCAATTAGTTAATGAAACACGGTGGCTGAGAGGAAATCTGTTTCACCTCTCATTAATGATGTGTGACCTTGGGCACAGGGCTTGACCTTTCTAATTCTTTGTTTCCTCATTTAGAAGACAGAAAGTAATAGCCAGGTTCAGTGGTTCACACTTGTAATCCCAGCACTTTGGGAGGCCAAGGGAGAGGATTGTCTGAGCCCAAGGACTTGAGATCAGCCTGGGCAACTTGGCAAGATCTTGTCTCTACAATTAAAAAAAATTAGCTGGATGTGGTGGTGCACACCTGTGGTTCCGGCTACTTGGAAGGCTGAGTTGGAAGGATTGCCTGAGTCCAGGAAGTCGAAGTTATAGTGGCCATAAGTGTGCTACTGCACTCCAGTATGGGCAACAGAGTGAGACTCTGACTGAAAAGGAAAAAAAAAAAAAAAAAAAGAAAGAAAGAAAATAGAGAGTTAGAGGATTGTTGAGAGCCTTAAAGGTACTTATTTTACAAAGCACATATCACGGGGCCTTGTACAAATAGATTTTCTACAAACACTGGTTTTCTTTTGTGTGTGTGTGTGTGTGTGTGTGTGTGTGTGTGTGTGTTTAAAATTTAAATTAATTTTTTATTTTATTATTTTTAAATTTTTATTTTGTTTTAAAGATGTGGGGTACAGTTCAGGATTAGGTCTATAAGTGGTAAAGTTTGGGCCTCCCTTTGACCCCTACCTTGCCTGGTTTGAGATCAGGTATCCTTACTGATGTTGCAAACATTGGCTTTCTTCCCCTTTTCTTTTCTTTTTGTCAGCTCGTACTGCAGATGGGTTCTTCCAAATTATGGAGACTTTGCTCTTAGAAATGCTCTAACTAAAAGCATTTGGGGTTTGAGCCTTTGGGGGCAGCATGCCTTCCCATAATACATCTCTGGAGTTTTCATGATAAAGCAACCTCTAGGCTGAGCAGAACGTGTTTTGGGCTCATGTGACAATTCTTGTGTTCTTAAACTATGTGAGGAAGCAACGGGAGCTTCTGGTAAGTTTCTAGACGTTCTCAAATGAGGTCTAGCAGTATGAACCCTGTTCTTTGGGCCCTTCCCTTTATTTCACATTGTCCTTACCCCAAAGCTCCATGAGACAAGCCGATGGGAGCTGGGACCCTATGGCTCTCCTAGGTGCCAACAAAGCTAGGTATCTCTTTCCTACTCCAGCTTAGGGCAAATGCAGAAAGGATCCTGGAATCTCCCTTTCACCCCAACGTAAGATGCTGTTGCTTACTGTACTTTGAGACCCAAAACTTTTCTCATTTTCCTGTAATGGAGAAACTGCTGAGGCCTTGAATATGACCTTTAGAAAGCACTATTCTAAACCTCCCTTTTCCCTGGTTGAGTAGAAATTACAAAATTCACCTCTCAGTGTCCTGGCTGGGTGACCAGGTGGCATTAGAGAAAGCAGCACTTGAAGTGAGATAAACCCTGGGTGACACATCCCTGAGGTGGCAGAAACAGACCTTGGAAACAGTGAGTTGACTGCAAAAGCTACTGCCTGGAGAGATGTTGATTGAAAGCCCTGCAGTCTTCAGAGGCTAAGATAATTAAGAATTGAAGGGCTTTCTTAAATGAAGTGTCCCGTTTATTTCTGACTGGCACTTCTTGGATGCTATTGCTGAGAAGGAGGGACTTGTGGGTAGCTTAGGATATTCTTATACACAAATAGTAATTAACTAGCTTCAGTGCTTATGGTTACGATACTTGATCAGGATTCATGCTACTCTTTTTCAAACTAGAGCAAATCTGATATTTCTCCTCTGCCAACCTATTTCCCACTACTTAGCAGATGAGCACTGTAGCCCATTCAGATCCTGAGCTCCTGGGAACCCTATTAAGACACGCCAGAGTGAAGTCATTAATGATCCGCCTGCAGAAAACCTAAGCTCGGCATTTCATCCCTGGATCCTTTTTTTGTGACAGAGCTTGATCTAATGGTGCGGAATAATGTGCCGACACTTTGAGGGAAATTGTGTTTTTCCACAGGAAGTCTGGGCTGAGTGGGGATTTCAGTCTCTCGAGTGGTGTCTCTGCAGTAGAGAACGGCTGAGATGCTGCCTCCTTGTCCCAGCAATTCTGCCAGGCTGCAGGATGGAGACGTGCAATTAAAGGAGGAGCACTGGAAGATGGTCGCAGTTCTCACCTGGCTACTCAGCGCCCAGTCCACAGGTGTCGTCAAGGTAAGTACGTCTGGGTCTTGACAGGAGGATACGTCATTTAGGGTAGTATCAGGAGCCAAGTTATTATTATCATAACAAAAATTCGCATACAATGGATTCTTCATTATCTGATAATGAAGGTCAAGAGAAGATACCAGAAATTGCAGTGCACGGATAATCCAAAAAGCTCATTTCAGGTACACGATTCTTTTCATCCAGGGCAGTGAGTTTGCCCTCTAATGATAATAAGTCATAAACATGCATGGCCCTTTCATATATATATGAATATATGTAAATCAGTGGGTTTAATATATATGATATATATGAGTGGTATATATATATATATATATCAGTGGTTTTCATGTGTGTGTGTAAATCAGTGGCTTTCAGGAATGTTTTTAGCAGTGGATACATAGTTTCAAACAAAATCTCCATTGAGACCTCAGTATATAAGCAGATAAAGGTGGAGCTTCTCTGGTGTAACCAACCAGGCATGGAGCCAGAGCCCCACCTTTGGGGTAACTCTTACCCTTGGTCCCTCTTATAGCTGGGGCCGCTGAGGGATCTCTGAGAAGCCCAGAACTCTGAAGAATACAGTTCAGAAACACTGACATACGTTAGCGCTGGACTCTCACATGCCCTGCAAGGTAGGAAGGTCAGGACTTAATATTCTTACTTTACCAATAAGAATGGTCCTGGGGCCGGGTTGGGTGGCTCAGCCTGTCATCCCAGCACTTTGGGAGGCCAAGACGAGTGGGTTGCCTGAGCCCGCGGGTTTGAGATCAGCCCAGGCAACTTGGCGAGACTTGTCTCTACAGTAAATAACTTTTTAAAAAATTAGCCTGCTGGGCTCAGTGTCTCAGCCTGTAATCCCGCGTCTTTGGCAGGCTGAGGTGAGTGGATTGCCTGAGCCCGCGGGTTCAAGACCCACCTGGGCAGCGAGACCTTATCTCTACAATAAATCAAAAAATCAGCCGGGCGTGGTAGCGCGCGCCTGTAGTTCCGGCTACTCGGAAGGCTGAGGTGGAAGGATCGCCAGAGCCCAGCAGGTCGAGGCTGCGGTGGCCGGGAGCGGCCACTGCACTCCAGTCTGGGCGACAGAGTGAGACTCCAACTCAAAAAATAAAATAAAATAAAATAAAATAAAATAAATTAAAAATTAGCCAACATGGTAGCATGCGCCTATAGTTCCAGCTACTGGGAAGGCTGAGGCAGAAGGATCGCCTGAGCCCAGCAGGTCAACACTGGGGTGGCCGTGAGTGTGCATGCCACTGTACTCCAGCCTGGGCGACAGAGTGAGACTCTAAATCAAAAAAAAGAGGAAAAAAAAGAATGGTCCTGGAAGGCTGTGCCGCATGGGTAGTCACCAGTGGAGCTGGAACTTGAACTCAATCTTCTGATGCCAAATTTAAGATTCTTTTCACTGCACCTATTCCCTACCTTTGGCTCACTTTCCCAATCTGCCATCTGATGGTGCGATGGTGTGAGGAGGAAATTCACCCAAGGAGAATTAAGGGCTGACGCACACATGGCCAGTCATCTAGAGAGGCTCCCACGTTTGTTGAACTGTTCTTTCTTTATTCTGGAGGTGACAAGTCAACCTCGCATCTGACGATGGGAGTCAAGTTGGAATGAGAGCTGTTCTCTGTTTCACTGATCGCCTTTAGTGACTAGAATTTCAAGTTTTTAATTATTTCTGTCACTACTTTGCTTTGTCTAAATATTTAGGCAGATCTGTGCAGTGTGGATTTTTCTGTTTGATGTGTGACATTTATTTATATATTCTGATAGTCAGTGAGCAAACCACGCCGCAGGGAGCAGCAGATGTGATCTGACAGTTGCTGAGTGTGGCTCTCACTTTTCCCAGCATTCCCAGTGCATCTCAAAGGCAGCGCTGGATCCTGCCTCAAGACCACAGACTCCTAAAGAGTCTGACCACCTGACATTTGCCTTTCTGTCAGATCTTGGGCACATCCATGGGTTTAATTATCGTCCCAAACTCTGATCCGATACTCAATTCCATATTCTCAGCCCTACCCTGCCAAGTTCTAGAGCCTCATATCCAATTACTCGGTGGACATGTGGAATTGGAAGCATCCAAACTTATATATTCAAAGTTAAACTAATTTCTGACTGAAACAATGTCCTCTGAATCTCCCTTCTTGGTTAATGCTGCTACAACTTACCCCCTCACAAAGCTGGAAAACTCAAGAGCTTTCTTGAACTCTTCTCTTTTACCATCCACTTTAACTAATCAGCCAGGTCATTCAGATTCAACTTTGCTTATTTTTGAGTTGGGGGTCTCACTCTGTCACCCAGGCTCAAATGTAGTGTCACAATCACAACTCACTGTAGCCTCTATCTCCTGGGCTGAGGCCATCCTTCCGCCTCAGCCTCCCGAGTAGCTGGGACTACAGGTGTGTGACATCATGCCCAGCTTATTTATTTATTTACTTACTTACTGACTTACTTACTGACTGACTATAGAAGTGAGGCCTTGCTATGCTACCCAAGCTGGCCTTGAACTCCTAGGCTCAAGCAATCCTCCCACCTCGGCCTCCCAAAGAAACTGTTGGATTACAGGCATAAGCCACCTGACCCAGCCAGATTCAAAATTTAAATATCTTCCGTCTCTTCCTCCCCCTGCCTATCCCAGTTCCCACAGCCTTGGTTCAGGACCTCATCATTCCCAGGCTGAGGGAGTAGTTGAATGGGTGTTTCTCTCATTAGCCTAATTGGCCTCTTTCTCTGCTGATGAATTATCTATTGCTGCTCCATGCTTAACCTTTCTAAGATTAGCTTCACATAAAGACCCTGCCCAGTCTGTCCTTAACCTATCTCGCTGGCCTCGGCTCCCACGGCAATTCATTCGTTTCCTTTCCTTGACCCTTATATATTCCCAGTCAGAAATTCTTCCTGTCTTTTTTTTTCCTCATGGATCTTACATTTTAGTAGGAAAAACTTTTCTGCCTTTTTAATGAAACAGATCTCATAGCTCCCTGCCGTGCTATTCCCATAGTTCTTCTATGAAGCTTATGCTGAGCCTCACCATTCCTTGCCTGTTCTGTGGCAACCACCCAAGACTTCGGCTGATCTCATGATCTTCCGTCTATCTTCATAATTTTATATCACCAGTATAGCAATACATTTATTATTACACCTTTATGTTAGGTATTTAATATCCGGTGCAGTGAGCCTTGTCCTATTTCTCTTATTCCTCTTGCCTTTCACTCATTATTTTCAAAATTGCCTTACAATTTGTGAGCCTTTGTTTCTCTATATATTTAGGGTCTTAAAATATTATTGAAGTTGCATTAGGTAGATTAATTTGGAGGAGGGATGATCTCCTTATAGTTTTGAGCTTTCCCATCCATGAATATAGCATATCTTTTAATTTGTGCATAACCATTTATGCCCTTAGTAGAGTTTTGAAATTTTCCCCATGAAGTTCTTTTTTCTTAGATTCATTCTTAGATCTTTATATTGCGTTGCTGTTATTGTAAATAGTATTTTGTTTTATATCGTCTTCTCCAGCTGGCTCTTGCTGGCATAGAGGATGCTTTCTTGTGTTCTTCTTTTTCAGTTTCGGAACCTGGTTCATATATAAAGGGAGTTGAGTTGCTTTCAGTCCTTTAATTGTTTTTGGAACATCTTTGATAAGATAGAGATTATCCATTCCTTGAAAGCTGAGTAAAATTTACTTGCAGCATGTGCATGCAGGCACGTGTGTGTGTGTGTGTGTGTGTGTGTGTGTGTGTGTGTGTGTGTGTGTGTGTCTAGGTGGAAAGTTCATAATGACTAATTTATTATAGTTCAATTTTTCCATTTCTTTCTGCCTCAATAATTTTGCCTAAGTTCCCCTCCATTTTATCTGTGTAATCAAATTTATTAGCATATGGTTCTTCATGATAGTCATTCATTATATTTAAAATCTATGTTGTATCTAGCTGGGTGTGGTGGCTCACGCCTGTAATCCTAGCACTTTGGGAGGCTGAGGTGAGAGGATTATCTGAGCCCAGGAGTTTAAGGCCAGCCTGAGCAATTTGGCAAGACCTCATCTCTACAACAAATCAAAAAATTAGCCAGGCGTGGTGGCACACGCCTATAGTTCCAGCTACTTGGAAGGCTGAGGTGGAAGATTGCCTGAGCCCAGCAGATCAAGGCTGTGGTGGCCGTGAGCATGCCACTGCCCTCCAGCCTGGTCAAAAGAGTGAGACTCTGATTCAAAAAAATATCTAGGTTTTATCTTTATTATTTTATTTTATTATTATTATTTTTTTAGTCAGAGTCTCACTCTGTTGCCCACCCTGGAGGGTAATGGCATGCTCACGGCCACCGCAGCCCCAACCTGCTGGGTTCAGGCGATCCTTCCGCCTCAGCCTTCCAAGTAGCTGGAACTACAGGCGTGTGCCACCACGCCTGGCTAATTTTTTGATTTATTGTAGAGACAAGGTCTCGCCAAGTTGCCCAGGCTGGTATTGAACCCTTGGGCTCAGGCAATCCTCTCATCTCAATCTTCCAAAGTGCTGGAATTATAGGCCTGCGTCACTGCACCTGGCCTGTTTTTTATTTTATATTTTATTTATTTATATCTTATTACACCCTCTCCCATTTCTGTTGCCAGAGGTTTATCTACCTCATAATTTTTTTAAAAAGAAAAACAAATTTGATTTTGTTTCTCTTCTCTGTTGTGTTTTATTTTCTGAGTTGATGAGTTACTTCATTAGTTTTTGGTCAAGGAGTATTTTTTAGGACTGTCCCTTGCATGTTAAATTTCCTGTAGCCTAAGAATGCCTTTATGAGAATCTTCACATTTAAATCATGTAGTTTGGCTCTAGGTTAGAAGTCCTTTTATTTTTATTCCTTGGAAGGAATACTCCATTGACTTCTTGATTTTAGTGTCACAATTGAGAAATCTGATGTCATATTTATTCATGTTACTTTGTCAGTCATATATTCTCTTTCTGCATGATTTTAGAATTGCTTTTTGGAATTCCATACACTATAAATCCTAGATGAAGTTTTTGTTCTTTCTCTCTTCTTATTCTTTTGGCATCGTACTAGTCTCTCCATCTAAGATATTTATTTCAGTCTAAAACATTTCCCCCCCGCCCGCCTTTCTCCCTCCCTTTTCTTTTTCTAAAATCTTTCATTCTGAGAACTTCAGGTCATTATTTATTCATACATTATCTCCAACATCAACTCTCTATTGCATACATAATAAATTATCCCCAAACTTAGTGGCTTAAAAGAACAACAGCTATTTCTTGTGATTCTGTGAATTGACTGGAGCATTCTATTGAGCTCATCTAGCTGAACTCATGTGGCTGCTTTCAGCAGAAGAGAATCCAGGGGACTGTGCTCACCTGGACAGCGACATGGCTAGGCCTTTCTCTCCTTGTGATCTTTCACCCTTAAGAAAACTACACCGGGCTTTATCCTACAGTCAGGGCAGCTTTTGGTACAAGTGCTTACTTACTAAGTCTGTTTGCCTCAAACTTACTGACAACCCATTGGTCAAAACAAGTTACATGGCCACGTGTGTCCCAACCCCAAGGCACATGTACCTAACACATTTCTGCTTGCCTCATGTTTCCTGACAGCCCATTGGTCAAAGTAAGACAAATGATCAAGCTTGGCATCAATATGAGATAGAACTGGTTATGCGTTTCAAGAGGTATGATTCCCTGGAGGGTATAGTGGTACAATCTACCACCTCTTCCTCTGATTCTTTTGTTCTTTCATTCTGAGACTTCTATTACATGGCTGTTAAACATTTTTGTCTAATTTTTTTCACTTTATTTCTTCCTGATGCTTGTTAGTTCCTCAACCTTATCTTGTGTTCACAAATTCAAATGTTTCTGTATCCATTCTGTTATTTTGTTCCTCAATTGAGTTCCTTAATTAAACTTTTATATTTTTCCTACCTTGTATTTTTACCTGACTCTTTTAAAAATGATTGTGTTCACTTCATGTTAATGATACCCTATATACTTCATGTTAACGATATCCTGTATACACCTATATACTGTGCTTACTTTTTAAAATCTGCTTATTCCATCTAGTATTGGTAATTAAGTTCATTACCTTTCTTTGATTATGGTTACATTCCTCAATTATCTGATATTTTTTGCTGTCATTTCATTTTGCTTTGCAGTCGTCAGCTATTTGACAGAATATTTTGCTTAGAGGGGAGAAGCCTAAACTCGGTTTCTCTTTTGTGTCACCCCTGCTCATTGTAAGGAAGACAGGGACAGTACCCCAGGAAGACACACAGTGGATCAGAGTGTGGGTTTGGCCATCCCTGATTGCTGCCTCTCCATAAAGTGACCCCGTGCCCATAATCTAAGTCCTCATATCTCTGTCCTCGGCACTGGTTTGGTTTTTGCTTTTGTTTTCATTTGAGGTATTTTACTCCCTTGACAGGAAGTCAGGGGAAAAGGACACAGAAGTATCCCTGCTTGCTGCTGTCCATCCCTGCTTCTCACAGCAGGCTTCCAGAGTCACACAATGTTAATATGCTGTCCCTCTGCTAGCCTGGCGTCCGGTTTTCTTGTCTCTCAGTAATATTGGGGCAGGCAAAATCTTTTTTTCCTTTTTTTTCTTTTCTTTTCTTTCCTTTTTTTTTTTATTTCTTCTATTTTGAGTCTCCCTCTGTAGGGGAGTTGGCCGCGTGTCAACCATAAACCACCATGTAGAGCCTGGGGAGACCCCTCACAATCTCAGCCGGGTCTGTGCAATTTGTCCCCTTTGTAGAATCCTTGCCTATTGAGGCCAAGTATTTATTAGTAATCCCTGGCTCTTGGGACTGTCATACATTCCCTGTCTTTCCTCTGCGTTCTTCTAGTCGGTTTTGACATCAGCGAGGTCATTTTACTTGAGGGTTTGGTCCTACCCTTTGATATTTTGAGGTTCATGGAGATAACCTTGATGCCTGGTTTTGTTCAAGATGTTATTCACAAGTGGGTTTGTTTGTTTGGCCGTCTTCGTCACTGTGTCTCTTTTTGCTGGGGGGAGGGGAAGTCAGGGAGATGAAAAACCACACCATCTGGTTACATGGCATTAGACATTTGCTCAAACTCTTAGAATGTGCAGCACCAATAGTGAACACTAATGTAAACTCTGAACTCTGTGATCGTGACGTGCCACTGCAGGCTCATCAGTTGGAACGAATGGAGTGCTCTGATGAGGGATGCTGACAGGAGGAGGCTGTGCCTGTGTAGGGGAAAGAGGGAGATTGGAAAATCAACTGAACGCTCCTTCTTTTTGGAGGGGAGGTTAAAGTCTCACTCTATCGTCCGGGCTGGAGTGCAGTGGCACGCTCATGGCTGCCGCAGCCTTGACCTGCTGGGCTCAGGCCGTCTTTCTGCCTCCAAGCTACCGGAACCCCAGATGCGTACCTCACACCTGGATGGTTTTTTGACTTCTTGTAGAGGTGAGAGCTCACTAAGTTGTCCACGATGGTCTTGAACCCTTGGACTCAAGCAATCCTCTTGCCTTCACCTCCTGAAGTGCTGGGATCATAGATGTGAGCCTCCACGCCCTGGCCTGAACTCTCCCTCTTGTGCAACCTCTTTTCTCACTTCATGCACAGCCTTCTCTCTCTCGGAGAGTGACCGAGGCTTCCTTCTGCCTCGGTCTTCACTCAGGATGCTTCCCTAACCCAGAATGCCCCTGGCTTCCCCAACTGACCATCCCCGTCCTCACCATGAGCCAATTCGAGCCTTGCCTTCTCTAAGACTTCCCCTCCCATGCCTCTGTCTGCCCTTCATGGTTAGACACAGTCCCATGTACTGAGCACTTGTGTGTAAATGCTAGGCCCTGCTAAATGCTCTACAAACATTATACTATTTAATTCGCACAACTGCTCTAGGAGACACTAGAATGACCCTTCCATTTTATAGATAAGAAAACTGAAAACTTAGGTTACCTATAACATGCACAAGGTAACATAGTCAGTGGCAGAATTGGGAGTCAAACTTAGATCACGTCATTGTGTCTTCAGAGACCACCTCCATCATTTTGTTACACAGTGTCTCAGAGATGGCTACTGTTAACTTTTCTGATGCACCTGCTTCCAAGCCTTTCTTTTTCTTTCCCTTTCTGGATATACAGATACACATTTTCTCTCTCCCCACCCCTCTCAGATAGAAAAAAAAGATTTTGCATACATTTCATATAAAATTTCCATAAATCATTCCCCTGATTCTTAAAATGATTAGCTTCAGAACCAGACACAGTCCTGTCTTTTCCCTTCCAACTAGATTTCAAATTCCTGGTGGCCTCTTGCGTCTGGCTATCCCCATCATTGCAATTAACTCAGCACTGAGCACTCAGCAGGTGCTTTATAAATGCTCATTGAGGGACTGACATAAGAAAGGATGTAACCGAAAAAGGCTCATTTGCAGATAGGGTTATAATAGGTTGTCACAAAGGCCATGGGAGCCAGGAGAAACGTCTCTCTGGTGGCTCACTTCTGGGTGACTTTGGACAAGACACGGGTGCGGAAGTTAAGAAAGAAACTCCCGACTGCAGCTGTGGAGGAAGACCGGGTGTAGGGTGTATTTGTCATGGTCATCAAGCCACCTCCCGGGGAGGGAGGCTCGGAGGAGAAGGGAGATAACATCTATCCGTTGCTCAGAGCTTCCAGCAGAAGCCAGACCACACATGTACCACGGATAATTACTGGGGGGAGGGTGCAGGAGCAGGAGAGCCGATCCGTGTGCTCACCCAGCGGGATGTAAAAAATTCAGCTGGCTTCTTTTTATAGTTCCAGTCATCCCTGGTAATGAAGATTCTGCAATTAGAACTCAGCTGGCAGTTGTGTTAGGGATGTGTGAGGCAGAATAGAATTCTGGGTCTGCAGGAGGGCAGGCCTGTTTGTCAGGAAGACGTGAAGGCACCGCTGGGCGCAAGGGATGGTGATGTAAGGACGAGAGCTATTTTTGCAGACCATTTTCTAGCCATGACCACCCCTTACATAAGTTCCACTTGGGCACTGCAATGTTAACATTTTATTTAGACTACATTCGCTCTCAATCACCTGTACAAATGGAAGGAGTATTAACACAGATAATAGAAAACAGTGACACCTCATTTACTTAGGTCACCACTAATATGGAATTTATGATAATTTCACCTGGAAATTGACTGGAGTTTATTTGTATATACTATCCTGTGAAGAGAACATCTGTTGAAAAATATTCAAAGTGGATTAACCTACTTATCAAGGCAAAGTACTTCTAAATACTTAAGCAACATGATAAGTAAATTTTTATTGAGAGCTTACTATGGGTTAGACACTGTGCTAAATTCTTTGCATGTATTATTATCCATAATCCACTTAGTCACCTTATTATATAGGTATTATTATTATTATTATTATTATTGAGTTGAGGTCTCACACTAACCCAGGCTGGAGTGCAGTGGCACAATCATAGCTCACTGCCACCTCGACCTCCTGGGCTCAGGTGATCCTTCAGCATTGGTCACCCAAAGACCTGGGATTTTTATAGGCATGAGCCACTGCACCTGGTCTAGGCACTGTTATCAACTGCATTTTATAGATAAAGAAGTGGCCCTCTTGTCCAAGGTCACATAGCTAGTAAGTGGCATTTGCTGTCTCTAACCCCAGTCAAGCCTGACTCAGCCACACTTCTTCTTAAGTATGAAGCAGTAAGCTGGTTGCAAACCAGATTCCTCTAATCACAAAACAACGCTGGTCATCTCTGTTAGCTGTTAGGGTTGTCATCAGTGATGTTTTAACATCTTTGCAGTAAAGGTTGAGGGAGAAGCTTCTGTTTCTTGCTGAATTGTAAAATGCCTGTCTCATCCCTCGCTTGTGTATGTACCTCCTGGTTCCATCTCTGTTGAATCTAAAACTATTGCTAAAACTCCCACACTATGACAAACAGTCCACGTCCTTAAATTGTATTATAAAACAGAAAACATATCTGCTCCAATGGACATTTCCATCCTGACAGGCTTATTCAGTGAGCCACAGCTGTAGCTGGCTGTTAGAGTTACATGTGTTTGTCCTGGGTTGGGCAGATAACCCCCTATTCCTTCCTTCGGTAAAAGTTTCACACATAGTATACAGATTGCTGAAGAGACCCCTGGAAAACAAGAGAAAAAGAAAGAAATGTACTGCTTCTGGACACTCCCATGGTTGTAGGACACAATGAATCTATTTTGTACTTTTAGAAGGAGGCCATTCATAAATGGATATGGTTAGGCTCGTCATTTACGTGTGAACTTGACTTTGGCAGGTGAGAAGCAGAATTTCTCTGTGGATATATGTGACTCTGATCAAGTGTGCCAATATCCGAGGTCCTGAATCATGCATAACCACTCCAAAAGATAAGTAAACAGACGCGCGCGCGCGCGCGCACACACACACACACATTCCTAGTGCGTATAATTAATATATTGGAAAGTCACATCCTTCTGCTACCCTAAGCCTGAAAGTCAACAATCAAAATGTGAAATTCCCTTTATGTTTGTAGTTGTGACAGTGAAATAAACCTTAATGAATTAAAAAGTCTTTACTCACAGTATTGAGCGCCAGCAACCTAAAAGTCAGTAAGCTGTGATGTTTCTTTCTGAAGACTGGATCAGATAAAAAAGTGAGTTGAAGGTGACTTAGAGACTCAATCACTAAATAAGAGGAGGTTTTGGGTGCTTTGAAAAATCAATTTCACTAAGACTGCACACACACGCGCACACACACACACACACACACACACATGCAACTTTTTATTAAAGATAAGAAAAAATTTGAAGAAAGGCTACCTTGGCCTTAGATTGAATATTTAGTTTTGCAGAAAGGCTGCAATGTTAAAATAGAAAGAAAACCAAATGTAGTTTTAAATATAGTGAACTCAGTCCCCTCCAGGCAGATTATCCAATACAAATTTCTCATCTCTGGCTGATTTAATCACGGGTGGATTATCTCCGCCTTCCTTCAGTCCTACTGCAGTCAGCAGATAGAAAACAGAGAAATCAAGTTAATTTTAATTCAAGTAAACCTATGGTGGAAAAGATCTGTATTAGAAAGAACCATCAATTACAGTCCAAGGACAACTGCCCAGAGCTCTCATTGTGTGAGCATCTGCTGATTTGCATGACATGTGCTGGTGCCCTCCGCCATGTGTGTGGATAACGAAGGGCAGCCTGTCCATACGTCATGCTTGGTGACTGTCAGCACGGACACACGCAGGAGCTGGGGCAGTACGGATGTGTTTGCCTGACTTCGCTTCAGGCGAGCGGAAAGGAATGCAAGCCTGAAGAGCAGGCCGGGCAACGCAGTGGATGGGCTTGGGGTGTGGCTGAGCCCTGAGCTCGGGGTAGGGAGGCTGGACATGAGCATGGCCTGCAGGGATGAGTTGGAGGGGACAGCAAGAGGCGAGAACCAAATCAACCCATGGTGGAAAACAAGGGTGGCCGGGAGTAGAAGGTAGAGGGAAGAGCTGCACAGAGCTCCCATAGGATGGCCTTTGGGGCATGAGAAGAAGATGTGCCTCTGCACAGGTGTGGCCCAGTGACAGGGTTCACAGCCAGGCAAGGATGCCTCAGACTGGATTTTGTCCCCCAGATCAGATGCTTGGATTCAGGATGCAGCCCGCAAAACCGTAGAAGGTTGCCCTGGAGTTAAGAGGAAGAGCCTGGAAAGAGCCTCTGAGGGACGATCAGGGAGACTTTGGAAGATTGTTGCAAAAATAAAATTAGAAGCAATATGGGCTGCGTGTGGTGGCCCACGCCTGTAATCCCAGCACTTTGGGAGGCCCAGCCAGGAGGATCACTGGAGCCTAGGAGTTGGAGGCTGCAGTGAGCTGTGCTCATGCCACTGCACTCCAGCCTGGGTGATGAAGTGAAACACTGACTCAAAAAAAACAACAAAAAAAGAACAATATGGTTGGGCACAGTGGCTCATGCCTGTAATCTCAGCACTCTGGGAGACCAAAGCAGGGAAACTGCTTGAGTCCAGGCACTTAAGACCAGTCTGGGCAACACAGCAAAGATCTGTCTCTATTTTTTTTTTAAATGAAAGTTTATAAAGAGTTTTTTTTTTTAATTATATATTTTTGGCATTAAAAAAACACAAAGATAGAAATAAAAGTAAAAATTTCCATCTTCCTGAAAGCAATCACTATTAAACACTTTCTTTCTTTTTTTTTTTTTTTTTTGAGTTGGAGTCTCACTCTGTCACCCAGACTGGAGTGCAGTGGCCGCTCCCGGCCACCGCAGCCTTGACCCTTTGGGCTCCGTCAATCCTTCCGCCTCAGCCCTCCAGTAGCTGAAACTACAGGCGTGCACTACCACACCCAGCTAATTTTTTGATTTATTGTAGAGATGAGGTCTTACCAAGTTGTCCAGGCGGGTCTCTAACCCTCAGGCTCAGGCAATTCACTCACCTCAGCCTCCCAAGGCACGGGATTACAGGCTGAGCCACCGAGCCCGGCAAACACTTTCTTAAACATTCTAGAAAAAGTCTTGTCCAGAATAAATTCATATATATCATATGTATATAATAGCAAATATATATGTACATATGCATTCACAAGTCATTTTGTATCTGTCTTGTGTTCCCATCATACAGGTTTTCTGCATCTTGTTCTTTTTTCTTTTTTCTTTTGAGTTGGAGTCCCACTCTGTTGCCCAGGCCACAGTACAGTGGCAAGCTCACAGTCACTGTAGCCTCGACATGCTGGGCTCAGGCAATCCTTCCACCTTCTAAGTAGCTGGAACTACAGGAATGTGCCACCATACTCAGCTAATTTTTTTATTTATTGTAGAAGTGAGGTCTTGTCATGGTGCCCAGGCTGGTCTCGAACCCATGGACTCAGGCAATCTTCTCACCTCAGCCTCCCAAAGTACTGGGATTATAGGCGTGAGCCACCGCGCCCGGCCTTACCCCTCATTCTTTTTACTTAATATATTTTGAAGTAATTTCACATCAGTGTATGTTAACCCACTTTCTTTTTCCCCAGACACATGGTATCCCCTGATAGAGATGCACTCTATATTATTTAACTGGCTTCTTGTTATTGGAGATTTAGATTATTTCAGATCTCCAACTATTTTGATACTTCAATGTCTCTTATCTCTCTTGGCATACTGACTGAGCAAAGAGAATGAAATGGAAGCACAGCATTATGTCCAGACTGGATCCCTGTGAGCTAAAAGCCATGGTGGTGGGAACTTGCTAACAAACTCGCCTCCCTGACAGTGACTGATGCTGAATGGGCTCTGGGGGTGGAACAACACACCAGTGTGTTGGGAAACGCATATTTAACTTCTTGGGACACACACACACACACACACACACACACACACACACACACACATACACACACACACACGCGCGCGCGCGCAGCAGCTCCCTTTCTTTTTTTTTTTTTT
>NW_007246813.1:27628-35203 GCF_000164805.1 Carlito syrichta | reverse complement strand
GTCTCAAACCCACGGGCTCAGGCCATCCACTCACCTCAGCCTTCCAAAGGCGCGAGATTACAGGCTGAGCCACCGAGCCCGGCTAACAGCTCCCTTTCTGAAGTGACCCATGGACTCGCCCCGCAGTGGCCACCCTCACCCCCCACCGTGAGCTGGAGAGAGGCCTGCTATGGTTTCACACCCCCGGATGGGTGACAAAGCAGGAGAGTCGCCAGAACAAACAGCACTCTGAGGAAGGCAGCCCTTGGGTGACAGCCGTGGATCCAGCTCCACTTGCCGACACACACTCCAGAGAATGGGTCTTCTGAGAATTCCTCGGATGCGGTGGTCGCAGACCAGTTCAGAGCGGCTGTGCTCAATGTATGCTTCCTCCGAGAGCCCAGTGGGCTGAGTTGTGCTGCATGATGTGTGGCTCTGCTTCCAGGCTTCCTGAAATGAGAAATTGAGGAGGAAGTTATATTAATGACCTTCCTTCTTCCTGAAGGTTCAATCAAATGATAGGAAAGCAATCTGCATAGTAATGACAATACCCCTCCAAGAAAATCCCTGTGCCCCAGTGAGGAGAAGAGCATGGAAGTCATATCTATAATGAGATTCAGACCCATCCGCTTCTAAATCACAGAGAGGTTAATTCAGGGCGTGCAGTCGCAATCAGAAGCGGCATAATATACCGGTCACTGGGATGGCTCACATTGTTCTTCTCAGCAGTGAAGGGCAACAGAAAATAAACTGTCACCTGCACAAGTCTTGCGCTGACAGGGACCTTAAAATCTGGAACTGCTTGTTAAGTCCTTTATGAAGGTACCGCTGACCATCCTGAATTATGAACGGAAGCCTTGCCTTTTCCAGCATCTGAGCAAAAAATAGTGTGGCCGGAATCTTTGCCCTAAATCCTCAAACTAAAAGTTTATAAGATGAAAGACTGTTACTGGTCCTAATGGGTTATACTTTAGGGGAGTTAGAGGTGTTTGGGGGGGCAGAAGTACATGTCCCTAACCTTCTGAGAGTGTCCACACAGACCTCTGTTGATACTCTGTTAGCCAGAATGTGATTCCAGGGGCGTTTTTGTCATGACCTAGTACATTTCTCACATTCTTAGCAATTACTCCAATGAAGTTAAATGAAGTCTTTACTTTCTGTGATTAAAAAATGTTTACCTTCTAGCTGGACATGGTGGCTCACGCCTATAACCCCAGCACTTTGAGAGACGGAGGCAAGAGGATTGCTTGAACCCCGGGGGTTCGAGACCAGCCTGGGCAACTTGGTGAGATCTCATCTCTACAATAAATCAAAAAATTAGCCAGGCATGGCGGTGCGCACCTGTAGTTCTAGCTACTTAGAAGGCTGAGGTGGATAAGAAAAGGATTGGCATTAGTGGGAAACTGCCAGAGGTGGGGACAGGACTGGCAGTAGTGGGAGTCTGCTGGGGAGGGGGGCACACCTCTTCAACAAGGGAACCTGCGTCATCAACATTTGTATACTTAACCCTGGATTGTACCCCACATCTTTAAAGTAAAACATTTAAATAATAAAATAAAAAATAAAAGAAGGCTAAGGCGGAAGGTTCACCTGAGCCCAGCAGGTGGAGGCTGCAGTAACCATGAGCGTGCCACTGCACTCCAGCCTGGGCGACAGAGTGAGACTCCAATTCAAAAAAAATAAAATATTGAAATTTACCTTCTAAAGATGAAAAAGTCATCGCTCGATCCCCAAGGCTCTCTAGTGACTATAAAACTATCACCTGGAGGTCAGGTACAGTGTTCATGCATGTAATCCCCGCACTTTGGGAGGCTTGCCTGAGCCCAGGAGTTCGAGACCATCCTGGGCAACTTGGCGAGACCTCATCTCCACAATAAATCAAAAAAATTAGCCAGGCATGGTGGCGGCTCCTGTAGTTTCAGCTACTTGAAAAGCTGAGGCAGAAGGATCATCTGAGCCCAGGAGGTTGAGGCTACAGTAGACATGAGCGTGCCACTGCACTCCAGCCTGGGTGACAGAGTGAGACTTCAACTCAAAATAACAACAACACCACCACCAACAACAACAGGTAGTTTACCACCTGGAGTCTATGACCTGCTGGCTTTCAGCAGGATTCTTTGGTCTCCAGGTTGTTCCTCTTCTCCTTGCCTCTCTATTGCTGAGTTTCCTCCAGTTCTGGCCGAGCCAGCAAATAGAGGAGGCATTGGCATTGGCCATTGGATACACACATTATAGGCTGGGCTCCTCAAAAAAAAAAACAGTGTTTTATTCCTTTTCCATTCACTCCCGACAAGTTCTCCAACCCCAGCAAGATTTCAGCAAATGGTTTTCTTCCAAGGGTCCCAACACAATTCTTAGCTTTGTTGAGCTTGAGGTTCTGCTTGGTCTTTGTGCAGAGCATTGTGTTGGGTGGTGTCATGTTGAGATGAGCCCATATGGAAGTGCTTAGTGAGAACCTTGAATGGCCACCGATGATTCCACATGAACTAAGACATCTACCCCACAAAATACTGCTGCTGGATGGCATGTACCTCACGCTGGATTTTACCCTGTGTTAATTGCTTTGTGTGTGTGTGTATGTGTGTGTGTGTTTGTGTACAAGTCAACATACCCATTCCCATCTCCTTGCTAAAGAGTTGAGCTACTTCCAAACTGTTACATGATATATTAGTTTCCTGTGGCTGCTGTAACAAATTATCATACATTCAGTGATGTAAAGCAACAAAAATCTATTCTTTTTTTTTAAGTTGGAGTCTTACTCTGAGACCCAGACTGGAGTGCAGTGGCATGCCCATGGCCACTGCAGTCTCAACCTGCTGGGTTCAGGCGATCCTTTCCGCCTCAGCCTTCCAAGAAGCTGGAACTACAGACATGCACCACCACACCCGGTTAATTTTTTTATTTATATTGTAGAGATGAGGTCTCGCCAAGTTGCCCAGGCGGGTCTCAAACCCGTGGGCTCAGGTAATCCCCTCACCTCGGACTCCCAAAGTGCTGGAATTGGAGGTGTGAGGCACCGAGCCCGGCCAGAAATGTATTCTCTTCCAGTTCTAGAGTCCAGAAGTTGAAATCAGTACCATTAGTCCAAAATCAGCATGTGACCAGGAGGCTCTAGGGAAAAAGCCATTGCCTCTTCCAGCTCCTGGCGTCTGCTGGCGTTCCTTGGCTCGTGGCCGCATTGGCCAATCCTCTTGGTCAGCATCTGCAAATCTCTCTCTGCTGTGTCTTCACATCACCTTCTCTGCAGGTATTTCATCTCCCTCTGCTTCCCTGTTTTAGGGATAGATGTGATTGCATCTTGGGTCCACCCAGATGATCCAGAATAATCTCCTCATCTCAAGATGCTTCACTTAGTCACATCTGCAAAGACCTTTTTCCCAACATGACAGGTTCCAGAGGTAAGATCTGATATCTTCGGGAGACATCGTTCAGCCTATTGCACATGCTGCTTCTGTATATTTCCCACATTGCTACGTGTGCACAGCAGACGCTTTCTGAATCCTTCTTTAATTGAATCAACCTTCTATTGGAATGAGCCTCAGAAGCCCAAAAGATAAGCCTGTGAGAACCCATTGGACAGGCACCTCACACTAGATTTCCCACTTTGGGAGAAAAGAAACCACCCTGGGTTGCGTGTTAGACGCTGTAACCAGGCTTCCCCACACTGGATCTCACTGAGTTCTCACTCTAGCTTGTGCCACTTACGGTAGCAAACCCCCAAATGAAGAATGGGAAGAGAATGAAGTAGCCAAGCTATGAGTTCATTTCGCATTGCCGTCAGGCTGGGTGATTTGTAAGGAAAGAAGATGCATTTGGCTCCCAGTTCCGCACGGTGCCTGCTTGGCTTCTGGCGAGGCCTCAGGAAGCTCTCACTCCTGGAGAGGGGAGGAGGTTCGAATAGCGGGACTAATAGAGCAAGAACTCGCATTCCAGTGAGAACAGCTCCAAGCCATCTATGAGGCACCCGCCCTAGGACCCAGTCACCTCCCAGTAAAAGAAGTGGGAATGTCGTTTGAGGTTGAAGGTTGAAGGTTGAGGATGAAATTGAAGCCATGAGGAGATAGATGAGAACATTGATTGACATGCCTTCTGCTCACCTGCCCGTCAAATCCTATTTACACGAAGAAGTCCCATGGATTCAGGAACCTCTGAGCACGGTGGACACGGACATATCGTGCACATCTGGAGTCAGGACCTGGACAGTCAGGAGTCAGGTATCTTCTCAATGACCAGTCAGGAATTCTGATTTTCCTTTGAGTCTGTGACAGCATCTGTGCCTTCAGACTTTTGCTACGTAACTGATTTTTCATGACTTAACCGAATGCACCTAAGTCTCCTAACCAGGAGAGCTGAATCGGGGTTGACTTTCACAGATCACAAAAAAACCCAAGAAGAATCTGGAGTTTGGGGCTGGAGGAAGAAAATGTTTGGATTCAGGAAAAGATTGGGACTTACAAGAATGTAGAGTTACCGAATCACCAAAGACTTAGAAAGTTAACAGAGAGAGGAGAGGAACATGTTCCCCGAGGACATTGGATAACTGACTAAGATGCCATTCAGACGGCAAGAGGCAAAACTTAAGCAGCCAGCCGGGGAGAATTATTGTCTATTCTTCCGTTTCAAGCATGATTACCTTCCATGATAAAAAGACTCTCTCAGCCGCATCATAGAATGCCTCCTCCACCTCCCCATCTGGTGTAAAACCCACCTCTCCTCCGACAAACACTCTGACTGTAGCCTTCTGAATAGAGGCTGTGAATTTTTGAGTTCCGGATACCAAGGGCCGGAAGACGGACAGTCAGCACCTACCAGTCCCCATGCTGCTTCCACACCAGTGCTGCTCTTATTCAGCCCACCTAGCTGCTCTGTCCTCTGCACTTCCAGATCCCCGACCCCACCAAAATCTTAAGTTCTTCCCTCTTTCCAAACTCCGCCATCTTCCTAGATGCTATCCATTTGGAAAACCCTTTTTTTTTTGAGTCAGAGTCTCACTCTGTTGCCCAAGCTGGAGTGCAGAGTGGCACGATCACAGCTCCCGGATCTTCAACCTGGTAGACTCCGGCGATCCTTCCTCCTCAGCCTCCAGAGTAGGCACACGCCACCACGCCCAAACAATTTTTTGATTGATTGTAGAGACGAGGTCTCGCCGTGCTGCCCAGGCTGGTCTCAAACTCCTGGGCTCAGGCCATCCTCCTGCCTCGGTCTCCCCTATAATCCTGGGATTAGAGGAGTGAGCCACGGCACCCAGAAGTTTTGTCTATTTGTTAACTTAATGAAAATGGCGTCATAGAATAAGTATTTTTTTGCGTCTGTCTTCCTTTGCTCAGCATTATGTTTGAGAGATTCATCCAAGCAATGACTCTAACTGTAGTTCCTGCAGTTTCATTCTATATAGTGATACATTCTGTAAATACATCATAATGTATTCAACCACTGTACAACTGAGGGACATTTGGGTTGTGACTAGTTTAGAAATGTCATGAGTATTATTTTAGACATTCTAGTATATGCTTTTTGGCACATATAACGCTGCAAGCTTCTGTCCTTGGATGTGTCATTTCCATGTTTTAATTAATAACTCACCAAATCCATAAATCACACAAGTTCATTAGACAGCAAAATAAAAACTCAAAAGCCCTTGACATGTTGTAATAATTGGCCAAAACTAATGAAGCTACATTTAACAGGAATAGATGTAAAATTTTATATTTTGCTTTAACAAATGTATCCCTGAACATAATATTTATCAGTTAAAACTGAAAAAGCCAAAAAACCCAATAATATAGGAATGATTAAGCAAATTATTTATTTTCTCAAAGGAATACTGAGCATTGAAAATTTTTTCAAATTTCCATTTATTTTTTAAACATGAGGTCTTGCGATGTTGCCCAAGATGGTCTCGAACTCCTGGTCTCAAGAAATACTCCCATCTCAGCTTCCCAAAGTGCTGAGATTACAGGTGTGAGTCACCACATCCAGCTCCCAAAATAGGAATTTTGAAAATATTTAAGCTCAAGAAAAACATTTCTAATACTTTACCTTAAAAAACATGAATGTGCATATACATTATAAGTTAAACAGACATGCAACTGACAAAACAGAAAACATTTTTAAAATGCTGGAATGGTGACATTAGAAATTAAATCTACTTCCAGTATTACCTTTAATATTTTAATGATATAATCTCAATGAAAATTGAAATTAAAACAATTTAAAATTATTGGACATGTATGAGACATGTCTGCGTAAGGGCAGGTAAGGAGAGAGGCGAAAATGAGGTCCCTAACCTCTCTTAACCTACGTGAGGATAACAGTGCACCAAGTGCTTAGCTTATTATGAAGTTTAAAAGTTGTTATAGGCCTGGCCCTGTGGTTCATGCCTGTAATCCCAGTGCTTTGGGAGGCCGAGGCTGGCAGATTGCTTGAACCCAGGAGTTCAAGATCAGCCTGGGCAACATAGCGAGACCTCATCTCTACAAAGGAAAAAAAAAAATTAGACAGGCATGGTGGCACGCCTGTAGTCCCAGCTACTCGGGATGCTGAGGTGGAAGGATCACCTGAGCCCCGAAGTTCGAAGCAACCATGAGTCACGATCATCGTGATCACGCCACTTCTCTCCAGCCTGGGCAACAGAGTAAGACCCCCACTCAAATAAAAATCAGAATTAAAAATAAATAAGTTAGCCGGGCTCGGTGGCTCAGCCTGTCATCCCGCGCCTTTGGGAGGCTGAGGTGAGTGGATGGCCTGAGCCTGCGGGTTGGAGACCCGCCCGGGCAGCGAGATCACATCTCTACAATAAATCAAAAAATCAGCCGGGCGTGGTAGCGCGCGCCTGTAATTCCAGCTACTTGGAAGGATGGTGGAAGGATGGCCGGAGCCCAGCGGGTCGAGGCTGCGGTGGCCGGGAGCGGCCACTGCACTCCAGTCTGGGTGACAGAGTGAGACTCCAACTCATAAATAAATAAATAAGTTGCAAGAGCCCAGGCTGGGTGTGGTAGCTCGTGTCTGTAATCTTAGCACTTTGGGAAGCTGAGGTGAGAGAATTGCTTGTGCCGAGTAGTTCAAGACCAGCCAGGTCTCCTCTCCGCAAAAAATTTCAAAAATTAGCTGGTGGCATGCACCTGTAGTCCCAGCTATTCGGGAGGCTGAGGCGGAAGGATCACCTGAGCCGAGGAGTTGAAGACTGCCATGAGCCATGATCATGCCACAACACTCCAGCCTGGGCAACAGAGTGAGACCCCATCTAAAAAAAAAAAAGTTGTAAGGGCCTAACGAACATTGGAAGATCCGTGGCTGCGGATGCTGGGGAGAACTGGAAGGCAGCACAAGAAGGACAGAGGAAGCTGTCAGGCACCAGACAGCTTAGGGGCGGCGTGGGGAGCGTGTCTATGCCGGGATCTTTCTCTTCCTAGCCAAAGCCAGCAAAACCAAGACCCAAAACCCTTCCACAGCCTGGCCGTGGGGAGGACGACGGGGGCGACGCAAATGGCAGCACGGCACGGATGTGGAGACCAGAGTGCAGGGCGACACGACTGCCGTTCCTGCTGGAGCAGCTCCTGCAGCTGAGGAGCACGTCAGGGCCCAGCCATGCTAGGA
>NW_007246813.1:21087-27532 GCF_000164805.1 Carlito syrichta | reverse complement strand
GGGGTGTCCTGGCAACAGGCTCTGCCGATTGGCACTCTCCTTCCATCCCTGGAGCTTCTCCTCCGATGGCTGGAAATTTTGCGAGGTTGCCCTTGCACCCCCTGGAGAGGGGTTCTGGGAGATTCTTAGCCTCGGTGATTTATAACCGATGGATTGAATGTTCACTCCGTATTTTCTCTAGAGCTAAATCGCTTTCCAGCAGTTTTACCGATAGAAAGTGTAATGTGGTTGGTTAAGGCAAACCCGGCTCCATTTAGCAGCCAGTTGCTTTGGTGCTTCCTCTAGGATGGGGAGCATCCTCAAGCTGTGGCTTCCAGCTGCCTCTCAGAAGGCTCTGTGACCTTGAACTTGAGCAATCCTAAACCTTATCTGGCTGTATTAATTTCTGTCTTGGTCCATTGTGTCTGCAGTATATTTATTCTTGTGTATGAGTGTGTGTGTGTATGTGTGTGTGTGTGTGTGATATAGCATACATATAAGAAAGATTTTTTAAAGAAGCACATGATGTAACAATTTGTAAAATGAACCTCCATGTAACCTACCTGTGTCGAGACAGAAAATTCCTAACATCCTTCAAAAACCTTTTCCTGACTGGAACCTCTCCCTCTCTCTAGGGGTAAATATCCTCTTGATTTTTACAGTACTTAATTCCTTACTCTCTTTTTATAGTTTCATTCCTACAATTTGCTTAATTTTGCCTTTCAGAAAATGGTACATAAAGGTCGGCTCAGTGGCATGGGCCTATAATCCCCACCACTTGGGAGGCTGGAGCTGGAGGATAGCTTGAGCATAGGAGTTCGAGACAGCTTCGGCAACACAGTGAGACGTCATTGCAAAAAAAGGGAAAAAAATCAATCTATTGCAGTCCTTGGTAAACATAAATAAATATTCAAAAAAATTGTACGTAAGTTACATCATCCAGTAGGTGTTCTGTACCGTTTGGTTCTTTTCACTCAATACTATGCCTTTAAGAATCATCCCCTGTGTGTCAGGCAGCTGAACTTTTTTCCATTTCTCATGGTATCGTATTTCATAGTATAAATGTCATAATTTGTTATTTATTCCACCCTTGATAGACATTTAGGTTGTTTCCAGTTTAGAGCTATTCTTGAATACTGCTATGAGCATGCTTAAATATGCATTCCGGTGCCTATAAGCATATGTTTTATGAAGGTGTGTACCTGGGAGGTGAACTGCCATGTTGCAGATTATGTGTATCTTCTATTTTACTTAATGATGTCAATCTGTTTTCGATAGTAACTGTGCTTCTACCAGCAGCATATCAGAGTTGTGATGTTCTACGTTTTTGCAACCTTGCTTTGATGCTCTAGTGAGTGTACTGTGGCATATCTTGTGGTTTCAGTGTTTATTTCCCAGCTTACTAATGAGGTTGAACACTTCTTCGTGTCCGTTGTCTATGTGGGTTTCTCCTTTGTAGGGTGTCTGTTCAAATCTTCTGCCAGTTTTTACTGTGTTGTCTGTTTTTGTTTTCTTTTTCATTTGTTGGCTTGAAGGAATTCTTTATGTATTCTGGATATGACCACTTGTTGGTTATACACATTGTAAAATGTTCCTCTCTGAGGTTTGCTTTTTTTCTCTTTTAATGATGTACTTTAATGAACAGAAGGTTTTAATTTTAATGTTGTTAACGTTTTCAAACTTGTTTTTAATGGTAAGTGCCTTGGGAACCTTAAGAACCCTTTCCTCGGCCGGGCTCGGTGGCTCAGCCTATAATCCCAGCGCTTTGGGAGGCCCAGATGAGTGGATTGCCTGAGCCCATGGGTCCGAGACCCATCTGGGCAACTTGGCGAGACCTTATATCTACAATAAATAAAAAATTAGCCAGGTGTGGTTGTACACGCCTGTAGTTCTAGCGATTTGAAAGGCTGAGGCGGAAGGATCGCAGGAGCCCAGCAGGTTGAGGCTGCAGTGCCCGGGAGCGGCCATTGCACTCCAGTCTGGGTGACAGAGTGAGACTCCAACTCAAAAAAAAAAAAAGAATCCTTTCCTCATCCAGAATTCATAAAGAAGTTATCCTATATTATCTACTAAAAGATTTATTGTTTTACTTTTCTCATTTGATCTATAACCCATGTGGAAATGGTTTGTGTGCATGAAGTAAGAGTTTGCTAACCAATTTTTGAAGGATTCTTCTATCTTCTGTTAGGTTGAGTTTTTGTATTCTTGGTTCTACTCTTGAAACGGAGACTAACCAAAGTGACAAGTGTCCCAAATTTCAGACAGGGAAAAGACCTACTAAAATACCATAAGGACATGATACGTACATACAGTTGTAATTGTCTATCAAGAATAGAAAGAGCTGGGTGAGGTGGCGCAAGCCTATAATCCCAGCACTTTGGGAGGCCGCAGTGAGAGGATTGCCTGAGCTCAGAGGTTTGAGACCAGCCTGGACAACTCGGTGAGATCTCATCTCTACAATAAATCAAAAACTAAGCCAGGCATGGTAGTGCGTGCCTATAGCCCCATCTACTTGGGAGGCTGAAGTGGAAGGATCGTCTGAGCCCAGCAGGTCGAGGCTGTGGTGGCTGTGAGTGTACCACTGCATTCCAGTCTGGGCAACAGACTGAGATTCAAACTCAAAAAAAAAAAGACTAGAAATAGGGACTGGTGTGGCGTCACATGCCTGTAATTCCAGCACTACAGGACACTGATGCAGGAAGATCACATGAGCCCAGAAGTTTGCGACCAGCCTAGGCAACACAGTGAGCCCTTTTCACTATAAAAAATAAAACTATTAATAAAAATAAACAAATAAATAAGATTAGCTGGGCATGGTAGCACACACCCATGGGCCCAGCTACTCGGGAGGCTGAGGTGGAAAGATTGCCTGAGCCCAGGAGGTCAAGGCTGCAGTGACCTGTGATCATACCTGTGTGCTCCATTCTGAGCAAGAGTGAGACCCCAGCTCAAAAAATAAAAATAAAATTAAAAGAGGTTATAGATATAATGGTGAATATGACCGTGTTTTTGAAGGAAGGCAGAAGACCAAAAATCTGAAAGACTGCTTATGAACAGAAAAGTTAGAGGTCTCATAGTTTGTGGGTACAGTGGAGATGTGTTGTTTCTTCTGTTCAGAACTATGTCTCTCTTCTAAGAATCTTAGTAGCACATATGCGTCATGAGCTCAGAGCCTCATCTGTCCTGTTCATTACTCTGTATTTTCCACGTTTAACACAGGGCCTAGCACAACGGTAATCCTAAATAAGTATCTGTTGAATGAGTGAACAAATGAATAGTCCTACTATCATGACTTAAATGGGAGCTATCGTGTCTTCATTGACCACCGGCACAGCCTTTCTGATGATAATAATAATATTGTTGCATGCTTGCCATGTGCTAGGCAAGATACTAAATTATTTGCATTCATTGTCTCATCTATTCTTTGCAACCACTTTTCAATGTAGGAACCATTATTACCTCCACTTTATAGATTAAGAAACCAAGGACAGAAGAGTTAAGTAATTTGCGTAAGGTATAGCTACGAAGTGCAGGAGTTGGGATTTGAAGCTCTAAATCGCTTCATTCAATTGCCATAGTGATTGATCTAAGTATGGCCTCTTACCCTTCCAGGCTGAACCAGTAACAGTAATAGCTAACGGTTATTGATTGCTTACGTGTGGCAGATACTGTATACAATTCTCTACATTTTTTATTTCATTTAACCATGCTATAAAACCCAGAAGGTAGATACCATTATTGTCCCCATTTCACAGGTAAGAAAACTGAGGTAACAGAGTTAAAGTAACTTGCTCCAAATCATCCAGTTCATAGGCAGGGGTGTCAGTATTTGAACTCAGGTAGTTTGATTTCAGAACCCACATTTTTACCCACAATGCTATCTGCCTCTCCTAAGACCTATATCCTTTACCCCAGAAAGGAACACCTCCAGTAAGTGAGGCCAACCAGAGCCCTTTCCTGGGACCTTTGAACTTGAGATTGATGGGGAAGATGTGAGGCTATAGACCAGTAACAGTCATGACCCCCATGGGATGCCATCTGCCGTAGAAGACAGCGAAGCTGACTGACCGAGAAAGACACACAAGAAGTGAAGGCACTTATCTGGGTATGGTGGTACGTGCCTGTAGTTCCAGCGCCTTGGAAGGCTGAGGCAGAAGGATCGCCTGAGCCCAGCGGGTCGAGGCTGCAGTGGCTGTGAGCATGCCACTGCATTCCAGCCTGGGTGATAGAATGAGACCCTGACTCAAAAAAATAAAAACAAAGCAAGAGGTGAAGGTGAGAATCCTGGTGGGTCTTTCTCTCACCACCCAGCTCTTCCTTTTGTTCTGAGAGCCTTCCAATAAATTACTTCCCACCTTCCTTGCTATTGTGCCTAAGCTCGTTCAAGCTGGGCTTTTGTCAAGGGGAACCAGAATAGCCCTAGCTAACACAGAAGGCAGTGGTGCTCTCTCAAAAGTGCTAGCATTTATGGAAAAGCATCAGAGTGCTTTGGAATTTGACACAGACTGTATTTCCTGACTTTCTATTTGATGCATGCATGAGGATGATGTCTTTTAGAAAAGTGCCCTCTGTGGGTTTATAAATGAATAATGAGTCAAATTTTGATTTGTCAAATGTGGCAACATCCTGCATACGTCTTTCCAGTGAAGTGGATGGCCTGATGGATACTTTTCCTTAAACTTGCTTATCGGATATGCCAAAATGCAGACTCTTTGCCATGGATAGGTCCCTGGACAAAACGGTTGTGTGTCCTGGGCTCCCATAAATAGATATTGAAGTTTTATTTCTTCATTGGGTTATGACACTATACTTTATAGCTCCCTGAGCCTCGGTCATCTTACCCACCCAGTGGAGGGACTAGCGTGCAGGGGACTTCGAGGGCCCTCAGGCTGGCTTCACTGGGCCTAATGTCGGCTTGGGTGAGATGACACCTGTCTTTTCAAAATGTCTTTTTTTAGCGGACCTCTTCAGTGTCTAGTGTCACATTTTCCTCCAGAATATTCTGCAGAATGGAATGCTAGCCTGTGGCGTTCTCCCTGATGAAAGAGTCATTGATCAAAAACTGCATACCCTGTCCCTCAGGGGATTCACAGGGCACATTTGTAGTTTAAAGGCCCTCAGCATTTTTTTTTTAGTAAAGAAACTTGCGTAACTTACTTTCTGCTAAGATTTTCCAAATATCTTTGGTCACAGAATCCTTTCTGCAAAAATACAGATTGATACCATGTTTCGAAACAACTTCCCTCTAGGTCTGTACAATGGAATGGATGTCATGACTACCTTAGTGTGAGTGCATTTGAAATATAATGATGTTATCTTTAATTACACTGCTTCCTGGCTGTAACTTTCTGTGACTTGAAAGTGATCATTCGGAGACTATGATTTGGTTCTATTACTAGGTACTTTCATACTAATCCTTCCCTGAACTCTACATGGCTATAAAGAGTCCCTTCAATTGACCAGAAGAGGGAAGCAGAGGACCTGAGATGGCGTCTGAAGCCCCAGTAAGTGACTTGGAGCAAACCTGAGAAGATAAGGCCCCAACAGTTTGGGAGCTTGTCTTGGAAGTATCACCTCCCAAGCAGAGTGAACCATTCTCGTCATCTTCAGACCGTGAGGACTTATCGCTGGAAGCCATCACCCTGTACTCTCATACATTTCCCAGAGCTTCCATGGGAAACAAGTTTCCTTAAAGTTGGGAGCACCAGGGGATCCTTTAGGAAGGAGCTGATGGAGACATCAGCAAACAGCAAGAACAGCAAAGGAGGAGAACTGGAGACCGCAGCAACGATTCCCAAGAGCCGGGGCCTCCTCATGGCTCTGTGGGTTTGCATCCTCTGATCCCTAGAAGCACCCATTGCTTACTTAGGTGGGCTCAGGACAGAGCACTTGCCTGCCAAACCATTAGCCAAACGTGGTCTTAGAATGTCGGGTCTGGTATCACCCATGTGACTTGTTTTGAGTGACATGACATTTTTTGGAGGGTTAGGGGTAGTACTGGAGAGTGGGCCCAAGGTTCTGAATACCCAAATCCTGTCTTGCCAGAACCAATACCCCTGCCTATGGGAGACGTCAAGGGAAACACCATGCTCAGAGTACAAGGTCAGGCGAATGCGTGTACTCTGTTTTGATGTTTTGGCCTCCAGTGGCACTCCAGGCCATTGAGAAGTCACTGAAGGATTCTTTTTGCCTAAACCAAAGGCAAAATGCAACATTAAAAATAGGCCCAAGTGACCTTCTTGGCACCTTTTCCCCTAAGCTTTGTTTCTTTCTCAGGCTTCTATATTTTAGCTTTCTGACAGCAGGAAGAGAAGAATCCCAGGAAAAGCAAGCCAACAGAAGGACAGTGAACTGAAGCCTCGGTGGGATAAGACTTTCCCGAGACACGGACGCCCAAGAAAACGACGAGGCCAAGAAAATGCCTTTGAACTTGAGTCACTCTCACTCCCTTCTTTTTTTTTTTTTT
>NW_007246813.1:7156-21067 GCF_000164805.1 Carlito syrichta | reverse complement strand
CCCCTGCCTATGGGAGACGTCAAGGGAAACACCATGCTCAGAGTACAAGGTCAGGCGAATGCGTGTACTCTGTTTTGATGTTTTGGCCTCCAGTGGCACTCCAGGCCATTGAGAAGTCACTGAAGGATTCTTTTTGCCTAAACCAAAGGCAAAATGCAACATTAAAAATAGGCCCAAGTGACCTTCTTGGCACCTTTTCCCCTTTGAAGAGAAGAATCCCAGGAAAAGCAAGCCAACAGAAGGACAGTGAACTGAAGCCTCAATGGGATAAGACTTTCCCGAGACACGGACGCCCAAGAAAACGACGAGGCCAAGAAAATGCCTTTGAACTTGAGTCACTCTCACTCCCTTCTTTTTTTTTTTTTTGAGTTGCAGTCTCACTCTGTCACCCAGACTGGAGTGTAATGTCCCCTCCCGGCCACCGCAGCCTCGACCTGCTGGGCTCCGGCGATCCTTCCGCCTCAGCCTTCCGAGTAGCTGGAACTACAGGCGCGCGCTATCACACCCAGCTAATTTTTCTGATTTATTGTAGAGATGGGGGTCTCGCCAAGTTGCCCAGGCGGGTCTCGAACCCGCGGGCTCAGGCCATCCACTCTCCTCAGCCTCCCAAAGGCGCGGGATGACAGGCTGAGCCACCGAGCCGGCTTTTATCGCTGTCTTCCTTAGACGCGTAGGTGGGAATTCATGGGGGGAGAGGAGCGAGGTAAAGAGAATGGAGGTGGCACCCAGAGGCCATCCTCTCACTCCATCTTCTTTCTCCTCCCACCCGCCGCCTCCTCTCCTTTCTTGGCGATTCCCACCTGTCAGAGCTTCTAAACACAAACCACACAGGCTCCGTGCGTCGACGGATCAGGACCCGTGCTGCCCTCTTTGGTGCTTTCTGCTTCCCATCTCTCGGCGGTTCTGTCAGAACGAGAGAGAGGCTTTGGTGTCACTTGATGGTGTCATTCCTCTCCTCCTCTGCAGGGAACCCAGCAATACCTGAGCCCTGCCCTTTCAACGTCCCGTCTCGCCATGAGTTTTCCAAGGCAGCTCTGTGCAGGGCCAGGAACAGCAGCCGACGAGGATCAATTATGACGCTATTCATAGCTGAGGCAGCCCCTGACCACTCCCAATGCAGGGTTCTCTGGCAAAGATAGCTTGAGCACATAGCTTGAGCACATGGCTTAAGCCTCCGAGTCTACTTGGAATTTTTTTTACTTCTTTTCAGATTGAAATGTTTGGCATGTGGACTGATAAAGAGAGTCAGAGGTTGAGCGTGGTGGCTCACACCTGTACTTTGGGAGGCCGAGGCGGGAGGATTAAGGGCAGGAGTTTGAGATCAGCCTGGGCAACATAGTGAGACTTTGTCTCTACAAAAAATAAAAAAAAAGCAAAAACAAAAATTAACTGGGCATGGTGCCACGTGGCTGTAGTCCCAACTACTTGTGAGGCCAAACCAGGAGGATAGCTTGAGACTAGGATTTCAAATCTGCAGTGAGCTATGATTGTACCACTGCACTCCATCCTGGGCAACAGAGTGATATCCTGTCTCTAAAGAGAGAGAGAGAGTGGGGTGGGAGAGAAAGAAATAGGCCTAAGAGGAGTATGAAATTTATTCATCCTCTAGCACCACCTTATCTTGTCTGCTTACCACTGGATGTGGCGGCTCATGCCTGTAGCCCCAGCTACTCAGGAAGCTAGGGAGGAAGGATTGCCTGAGCCCTAGGGGTTGAGGCTGTGGTGAGCAGAAAGTGAAAATGAACAGGGACTGCATGCCAACATTTCGACGCACGAACCCTGCCCCTGATTATTGAGGCCCAGTCAAAACCTTGAACTGTGGCCAGCCAGCTTAGAGATTACCTTCCCTTGAGTAGAAGAGAGTAGAGGAGCTACAGGGAATGTAAACAGAGGCAGAATCTCCCACGTAGAAGAGGAAATTCCTCTTTTGTGTGTGTGTGTGTTGGAGTCTCACTCTATTGCCCAGACCGGAGTGCTCCAGCGATCCTTCCGCCTCAGCCTTCCGAGTAGCCGGAATTACAGGCGCGCGCTACCATGCCCGGCTAATTTTTTGATTTATTGTAGAGATGAGGGCTCGCCAAGTTGCCCAGGCGGGTCTCGGACCCGCGGGCTCAGGCACTCCACTCACCTCGACATTACTCTTAGAGAGGACATTTCCCACACAGATTTTAATATCTAAAAAAGAAGTCCTTCTAGATTTTGACTTGTAGGAAGGAAATCACCATTTATCGAACATTGATTAGATGCCTCACATCGTGCTAGGCAAGTTTCCCCAAAGTATCTGCAGGTTTCTTGGTTGCAAGTAACAAAAACAATTCTGATCTATTTAAAGCAGGAGAGGAATTTATGAAAAAGGTATCAGATAACTAATAGAATTCTAATCAGAATAGGCAATCAAGCTCAGCTACTCTGTAGTCAAAATCAATTTCAAAAATCGAGTTCTTCTCTTTGGCTAGGGGAGACTATGCACGTTGGTTCATGAGCCACTGAAAGCATCACTTTATTGCTACCTGGGATGGCAAGATTTCCTGTGTTCCTTTTAGACTTTTTCCTTCTCAGGCCTAGAAACAGACATCTTTCTAAAAATCGCTGGTTCATTTGAAGGAAAAATGGTATTTAGAGACTATAATGGGCACTAGTGGTCTCATCACTACTGGCTTGGTCTTTGCTTCCAGAATTTTTCAGTGGATAGATACAATACACGAGGAGGGAACCAAAAAAAACCCCAAAATTATTATTTTGGAGAGTGGCTCCCTCGTAGCACAGGCTTCCCCTGCAGGCAAGTGTTCTAGGAACTCATCAGTGTCAGGGCTGTGTTTGGCTTCAGTGAACCTTTTTGTTTTTTGGAGGTTCTTTCAACACATTTGCCCATTTCATGATGGATGATTTACCAGCCACTGTGCTGAGTGTTCAGCAGTTTTCTACCAAATACAGCATGACCTCCATGCCTCACCTTCCCTGTTCATCCTGTCTCCCCTGAGTGACTTTTTTTTGTTTCCCCAATGAAAAAAGTCCTCAAAGGGAAATGTATTTCTTGTTTTTCTTTTTCTTTTTTTATTTTGAGTCGGAGTCTCACTCTGTCGCCCAGACTGGAGTGCAGTGACTGCTCCCAGCCACCGCAGACTTGACCTGCTGGGCTCCAGCGATCCTTCCACCTCAGCCTTCTGAGTAGCCGGAATTACAGGCATGCGCTACCACGCCCGGCTAACTTTTTTTTTTGAGGTGGAGTCTCACTCGGTCTACCAGACTGGAGTGCAGTGGCCGCTCCCAGCCACCGCAGCCTCGACCTGCTGGGCTCCGGCGATCCTTCCGCCTCAGCCTTCCGAGTAGCCGGAATTACAGGCATGCGCTACCACGCCCGGCTGATTTTTTGATTTATTGTAGAGATGAGGTCTCGCTGCCCAGGCGGGTCTCGAACCCGCGGGCTCAGGCAATCCACTCACCTCAGCCTCCCAAAGGCACGGGATTACAGGCTGAGCCACCGAGCCCGGCTGGGAAATGTTTTTCTAATGAGGAAGAGGTGAAATTAAAAAGGCCAAAGCACTAAAAGTCATGAAAAATGGATGAGCTCAAAACTTGTTTAAATATGTAAGAATAAATATACAATTTTTAATAAATAAATTATGGGTTTTTTTGGTCTCCCTTCCTCGTACACATAGACATTATATTACATTACATTACTTTCCAAAGTGACCAGGGCAGTAACTCATGCCTGTAATCCAGCACTTTGGAAGGCTGAGGTGGGAGAATCGCTTGAGCCTAGGAATTCAAGACCAGCCTGGGCAACATAGCAAGACTCCGTTTCTACAAAAACTTTAAAAAAAAAAAAGCTGGATGTGGTGGCGCACACTTGTAGTCCCAGTTACTCAGAAGGCTGAGGAGGGAGGATCACCTGAGCCCAGGAGGTCGAGGCTGTGATGAGCTGTGATTGCAGGACTGCACAACCTGGGCAACAGAGTGAGACCTCAACTCAAAAAATAATATATATATATAAAATAGTATATAACATATGGCATATTATATTATATTTTCTATATTTGCGTGAGCTCATGCTATATACATACCACACTCACTGATAGTTTCTATTCAGATTCAGGACTATAGGCCTTATACTTAGCTTTAGTGATCTTACATCTGTATCTCCCTTCTCTTATATCAAAAATGTCTGTTCTCAGTGGTGTCTGTTATGGACTGAATTGTGCTCCGCAGGATTCATATGCTGAAACTAACCTTCAGTGTAACCGCACAGTTGGCCCTCCGTATCTGTGGTTTCTGCATCCGTTGATTCGATCCGTCAAGGATGAAAAATATTCAAAGCCAGCAAAGAATACAATAAGAAAGAACACAAATTTAAAAACCAGGAGAGTATAACAATTATTTACATAGCATTTGCACTGTATAAGTATTATAAGGGATCTAGAAATGATTGAAAGTATACGAGAGGATGTAAGTAGGTTATATTCGAATATTATACTATACATAAAATACATTTTATATGCGAAGAGGCTTAAGCATGTGCAGATTTGGGTATTGGTGGAGGACTGGCACCAATCTCCCATGAAGACCCACGGATACCAAGGGATGACTATATTTGGAGACAGGGTCTTTGGAGGAGGGAATTAAAGTTAAATGAGGTCACAAGGGTGAGGCTGTATTCTGAAGGGACTGATGTCCTTAAAGAGGAAGAAGAGACAGAGATCTCTCCCTTTCTCTTTCTCTCTCAGGGTGCCTAGAGGAAAGGTCATGTGAAGACACAGTGAGGAGGCGGCTGTCTCCAACCCAGGAAGAGAGACCTCACCGGAAACCAACCTTGATGGCACAGTTCTAGCCTCCAGAACTGTGAGAAACTAAATTTCTGTTGCTTAATTATTCATCTGCTTTATTCTGCAATGCACTTATGCTGACACCATTGCCACCACCAGCAATGTGATTACTGGAAATAGTTCAAAATTGTTGTAGGTAATTTTTGTTTGTTCTTCGAGTATGTACGACTAGAGATATACGGTCAAATGACTATGTCTGAAAGTCACTCTAGTCTCTTCCCATGTGGTTATGCCACCATCTAGATGCAAGTTGGGTTGTTTGCTTTTATCTTCCACTTTTAAAACCTGCTTCTTTTCAACTTTAAATTTGTTTCATAATTATGTAAAATATTATATGATTCTAAAGTGAAATCTGCACGATCTGCTTTACTCATAGAATGCTAACATAAGCAGCCATATGCTCAACTATAAAGCTGTTTTTTCAGAAGATTTAGAAAATATGTAGGTGGCTATATAGCAACCTCTGCCACAGTGGTAATTTGTGTTTTCTTGTTGCTTACTTTTAATTTTTCTCTTTTTCCTTTGTGTTCAACAATTTACCATAATTTAGTTTAGTTTTAGCTCTAATTTTCTAGTTTTAGATCTATTTATTTTTATCCTGCTGAAGACTTAATGTGCCTATTGAACTTAAGGTTTCACATTTTAAAAAATCACATTTTAAAAAATTCTGAGTAATTCACAATGAATTTCTCTTTAAATATTTCGTATCTCTCATTTCCTCTGATCTTTTCTTTAGAAACTACAACTAATTGCCCCTTCTTAGTTAATCTTTCCTGATTCTTGACTGCTTTTTTCATATTTCCTTTTTTTTTTTTTTTTGAGTTGGAGTCTCACTCTGTCACCCAGGTTGGAGGGCAGGGCACACTCATGGCCACCACAGCATAGCCTCTACCTGCTGGGCTCAGGTGATCCTTCTGCCTCAGTCTTCCAAGCAGGCTGGAACTACAGGCATGTGCCACCATGCCCGGCTAACTTTTTGATTTATTGTAGGGATGAGGTCTTGCCAAGTTGCTCAGGCAGGTCTCAAACCCCTGGGCTCAGGCAATCCTCTCACCTCGGCCTCCCAAAATGCTGGGATTATAGGCATGAGTCACTGCACCCAGCCTTTTAAAATATTTTCTATCCCTTTCTCACTTTGTGTCACATTCTGGTTAATTTTCTCAGATTTACCTTCCAGTTCACTAATTGCTTCTTCAATTGTGTTTATACCTACTATTTAATTTTTCCTTTGACTTGTAATCCCAATTACTATTTTTTCTTTTATAAAAGTTCTTTTAAAAATATGTCTCCTTTTGTCACTTAATTATTATTAACATTATTTTATTAGAGACAAGGTCTTGCTATGTTGTCCAGACTGGAGTGTGGTGGATATTCACAGGTGCAATGATAGCTCACTACAGCCTCAAACTCCTAGGCTGAAGTTATCCTCCTGCCTCAGCCTTCTGAGTAGCTGGAACTACAGGTTAATTATTTTTAAAATACTTATTTTATAGTCTTTTCAGATTTTTCCATTGTCTAACATTTGCAAAGTTGCTTATCCTGCTAGCTGCTGAGTTCATTGATGGTCCCAAATAGGAACAGTTTTGTCACATGGTAATTGTTTATTGTCAACTGGTCATCAGTGGAGAACGTTTCCTCCTCTGAGTTTTCTTTGTGCTCTAAGTCAGAGGTTGGCAAATCTTTTCTATAAAGGGTCAGATATTTTAGGCTTTTCAAGCAACATACAGTCACTGTCTCCTTTCCCATCTCCTCCTCCTCCTCCTTCTTTTCATCTACAACCCTTTAAAAATGTAAAAACCATACTAAACACACAAATTCTACAAAAGCAGACCATGGGTGGTATTTGGCCCATGGGCCTTAGTTTGTTAACCTCTTCTCTAGATGTTAGAATTGTACACTTTTGTCTGCTGCATGAGTTTGATGGCCCCAAACAAGTTTTATATTGGTTTCTTGATTTGAGAATGCCTACACCACTTGAGTAGTGTACGCTTTGAGGGGTCCCTACTTCTGCAAAGCACAGACTCCAGGACTTGGTTTCTTTCTAATTTTTTTTGAGTTGAAGTCTCACTCTGTCGCCTAGACTGGAGTGCAGTGGCACACTCCTGGCCACTGCCACTGCAGCCTTCACCTTCTGGACTCTGGCGATCCTTCCGCCTCAGCCTTTCAAGTAGCCGGAACTACAGGCGCACGCTACCATGCCTGGCTAACTTTTTGATTTACGGTAGAGACGAGGTCCTGTCAAGTTGCCCGGGTGGGTATTGAACCACCACCACTCACCTCGGCCTCCCCCAGTGCTAGGATTACAGGCTAGAACAGTGAGCTAGGCTTACAGTGCTAGAACCACTGAGCCTGGTCATCCAGGTTTTGGTTTCTAAAGAAAGGGTTTTTCCTTCCACTCCAATCAAAGTCCTACACAGATTCACTTTCCTGGACCAGGGAACAAAAGTTTCTTGTTTCTAGTCCACTGGAGGGCATCTCCCAAGTCCTCAATTTTTTGCAGTGATCTTAGTCATAACCTTTCACCTTATGTAGGCCCCAAGCCAACTCGTATGTTCTATTCCTTAATGGATGAAAATAATGCCAATTTTTGGCTATTAGAGTCAATATCTGGATTGTTGAGGCTCAGAGACTAATATCCCAAAATACAGTCATGTTGACATACTAAACTGAAGAAGTCTCAAGGTCTTTCTGGCCTTCCACCCAACCTATGTCTCTCCCAAAGAAGATGAAGTTCCTTTATCTGGCTAAAATCCAGACCTACCAAGGAAAACAATTATTCTTTTTCTTCCCCTCCCTGTAAGAACAAGAATATAATCTCACATGAACAGGCCCTTTCACTATCAAAATTGACCTCTGTTCCCACATCCATTCATTCTCCCTAGTGATCTCTTCAACCGAATTTCTCTTCTCCTTCTTTCTTTTTTTTTTTTGAGTTGGAGTCTCACTCTGTCACCAGACCTGAGTGCAGTGGCCACTCCGGGCCACCGTAGCCTTGACCTGCTGGGCTCCGGCGATCCTTCTGCCTCAGTCTTCCAAGTAGCTGGAACTACAGGCGTGTGCTACCACACCCGGCTAATTTTTTTTTTTTTATTGTAGAGACGAGGTCTCACCAAGTTGCCCAGGTGGGTCTCGAACCCGCGGGCTCAGGCAATCCACTCACCTCAGCTCCCAAGGTGCGGGATTATAGGCTGAACCAACGAGCCCGGCTCTTCTCCTCCTTTCAAAGCTTGTTTTTTCTTTGTTTTCTTTTGTTTCAATAGCTTTAGGGGGTACAAATGATTTTTGGTTATATAGATGCATCGTAGAGCGGAGAAGTCTGGACGCTATTTGTGCCTGCCAGCCTCACCTATGCCCACTGTACCCATCAGTAATTGTTTATCCTTCTCCCCATCCCCACCCTTCCCCTTCTGAGTCTCCAATATTATGTCATCCTCTACGCCTTTGCAATCCCTTAGTTTAGCTCCCACTGACAAGTGAGAACATGCAGCATTTGGTTTTCTGTTCCTGTGTTACTACTTCACTTAGCACGATGCTCTCCAATTCCATCTAAGTTGCAGCAAAAGACATATAGACAAGAGGGGGCGCAAAATGGGGTTTATTTCTTTATTCCTACATGTTTAGACTTCGGTCACCTTCAAAGGACTCTCCATTTGAAGTGATACACCTATTGAGTTGCTTTTTCCATAGCTCAAAACAGTTTTTGAACTCATCTGTTTTGATGCCTTTTAGCACTTCTGCCAGTGGTTTCACCTCTTTCACATTGGCAAAATATTTCCCTTTGAGGATTTTTTTCATCCAGGGAGCAAAAAAAGTCACTCGGGGTGAGAGCGGATAAATGGGGAGGGTGGGGCATGGGGGTTTTTTGGCCAAAAACTGCTGAACTCTCAGTGTAGTGTGCGCAGGTGCGCTTGTAAATCACTCACCCTGAAATGGACAAATGTGCTGAAAGAACCTCCAAAAAAGACTCACTAAAGGCAAACGCAACCTCACAACAGCCCTAACTGGAACACTGATGCTGACAGGTTCCTAGGACACTTACCTAGCAGGGGAAGCCTGCTACGAGGGGCCCACCCTCCCAAAGATAATGCCAGGGTTTGGGGGGGTCCTCCCTCATATGCCACATTTTCACTATCCACTGATCAGCTGATGGGCAGTTAGGTTGATTCCACATCTTTGCAATCGTGAATTGTGCTGCAGTAAACATACGCGTGCAGGTGTCTTTTTTGTATAAGTACCTCTGTTCCTTTGGGTGGATACCAAGTAGTGGGTTTTCTGGAGCAAATGGTAGACTTATTTTTAGTTCTTTGAGAAACCTCTATGCTCATTTCCACAGAGGTCATACTAATTTGCCCTCCCACCAACAGTACGTACATGTTCTCTTCTCACCACATCTGCACCAGTGACTATTGCATTTTTTTAACTTTTTTAAAATAATGGCCATTCTGACAGGTGTAAGGTGGCATCTTATTGTGGTTCTAATGTTTATTTCCCTGTTGATTAGTGATGCTGAACTGTTTTTCGTGTTAGTTGGCCATTTGTATGTCTTCTTTCATGAGATGTCTGTTCACGTCATTTACCCATTTTGTATTTAATTAATTATTTTTAAATTCTTTTTTAAATGGAGACAGGGTCTCTCTTTGTCACCCAGGCTAGAGTGCAGTGGGCACAACCGTAGTTCACAGCAACCTCAACTCCTGGGCTCAAGTGATGCTCCCCCCTCAGCCTCCTGAGTAGTTGGGACTATGAGTGTGTGCCACCATACCTGACCAATTTCACACAGATGAAGTCTCCCTATATTGCCTAGGCTGATCTTGAACACCCGGGCTCAAGCAATCCTCTTGCCTTGGCCTCCCAAAGTATTGGAATTACAGGTGTGAGCCACTGCATCAGACCCATTTGCCAAATTTTAATGGGGTCATTTTATTTTTTCTTGCTGATTTGTTTGAGTTCTTTGTAGATTCTGGATATTAGTTCTTTGTCAGATGTATAGTTTGCGAATGTCTTCTCTCATTGTGTAGGTTGTCTATTTGCTCTGTTGATTATTTCTTTTGCTGTGTAGAAGGTTTTTAGTTTAGTTAAGTCTCATTTATTTATTTTTGTTGTTGTTACATTTGCTTTTGGGGTCTTAGCTATAAATGATTTGCCTAGGCCAGTGTCCAGAAGAGTTTTTCCTAGGTTTTCTTCTAGGATTGTTATGGTTTCAAGTCTGACAGTTATGCCAGGCGCGATGGCCCACGCCTATAATCCCAGCAATTTGGGAGGCCTAGGTGAGAGGATTGCCTGAGCCTACGGGTTCGAGACCAGCTTGGGCAACTTGGCGAGACCTCATCTCTACGATAAATCAAGAAAAATTAGCCAGGCATGGAGGCACATGCCTGTAGTTCCAGCTACTTGGAAGGCTTAGGCGGAAGGATCATCTGAGCCCAGCAGGTTGAGGCTGCGGTGGCCGTGAACGTGCCATGTCCTCCGGCCTGGGTGACAGAGTGAGACTCTGACTCAAAAAAAAAGTCTGACAGTTAAGTTCCTGATCCGTCTTGAGTTAATTTTTATATATGATGAGAGTTTTTATATATGATGAGAGTTAGGGATCAACTTTCATTTTTCTGTAGCTATCCAGTTTTCCTATCACTATTTGTTGAATAGGGTGTCCTTTCCCCAATGTGTGTTTCTGTATGCTTTGTCAAACATCAGTCGGTTGTAGGTATTTGGGTTTATTTCTGGATTCTCCATTCTGTTCCATTGCTTCGTGTGTCTGTTCTTGTACCAGTACCATGATGTTTGGGTTACTACAGCCTTGTCATACAATTTGAAGCCATATAGTATGATGCCCCCAGCTTTGTTTGTTTGTTTGCTTGCTTAGGATTGCTTTGGCTATTCTGGCTCATTTTGAGTTCTATATGAATTTTAGGATTCTTTTTTCTAATTCTGTGAACAATGACATTGGTAGTTTGATAGGAATTGTGTTGAATCTGTACATAACTTTGAGTAATATGGTCATGTAACAATGTTGATTCTTCAGGTCCATGAGCATGGATGCCAGATTGGCAAGTCTGTTTTCTCTTAAAGAACAATGAGTGCTTAGGTCATGCAAACCTCCTTGATGGCATCCAGGAGTTTGATCGGCTGAAGGGCACGAGCCCCATCCTGCGTACTTTCATAGTTAGACGATAACCAGCCATCGTTCACAAGACTTGTAACTGCCCCAACTGCGTCTGTAGATAACATAAGCCTAAAACTGGTCTTCATGATATTTTTTAGGGTTTGCATTCTGGTAGACCAACAGGCCCCATTCAAACCCATGACCTACAACCTGACTCAGCTGGTCCTGCGACCCCCACTCAGGAACTGACTCAGTGTAGACAATGAGGGAAGTTTTGACACCTCCACGATTTCATTCCAAACCATTCCAATTAGCAGTTCCAATTCTCTAGCTTGCCAAATTACCCTTAAGGACCCTAGCCTCTGAGTTCTCTGGGAGGCAGAATTGAGAAATATCTCCCACCTTCTCACTTCAAGCTGCTTTGTAATTATTAAATTCTTTCTCTACTGAAGCAACAGCTGCCTAGTGTATTGGCTTTTCTGTGCAGTAGGCATAAAAACCCAGGAGGCTGTAACATATTTTTCTACAACTCCTTCCTTCTTTTTTCCTTCCTTTCTTCTTTCTTTTTTGTACACTAGAGTTATCTTAGTTCTGTTAAAAAAAAAAGTTGGATAGCTTTCTACATTTATTTTTATTCTTATATATGTTTCTAAAAATTCTTTCTCTCTCTCTCTCTCTCTCTCTTTTTTTTTTGAGTTGGAGTCTCACTCTGTCACCCAGACTGGAGTGCAGTGGCCGCTCCCGGCCACCGCAGCCTCGACCTGCGGGACTCCGGCAATACTTCTGTCTCAGCCTTCCCAGTAGCCGGAATTACAGGCGTGCGCTACCACGCCCAGCTGATTTTTTGATTTATTGTAGAGATGAGGTCTTGCTGCCCAGGCAGGTCTCGAATCCGCGGGCTCAGGCCATCTACTCACCTCAGCCTCCCAAAGGCGTGGGATTACAGGCTGAGTCACCGAGCCCGGCTTCTCTCTCTCTTTTTAAGTCAGGGTCTCATTCTTTTGCCTAGGATGGAGTGCAGTGGCACGATCGCAACTCACCGTACCTTCGACCTCCTGGGCTCAGGCGATCCTTCTGCCTCAGATTCCCAAGTAGCTAGGACCACAGGAACATGCCATCATGCCTGGCTACTTATTAAAATTTTTTTTTGTGGAAATGGGGTCTCACTATGTTGCCCAGGTTGGTCTTGAGCTCCTGAGCTCAAGCAATCCTCCTGTCATGGCCTCCCAAAGTGCTGGGGTTGTGAGAGTAAGCTACTGTGTCCCACCTAAAATTCCTGTTTAGATAACTATCTTTTATACTTTTCTTCCAGAATAGCTAAATCTTGGATTTGTTTATCTATCTTATCTTTTGGTTTGTTTTTGCATTAATTTATTTTTGTTGTTATCTTTATTTTCTTTCTCCTTTTAGAATAGTTTTTTATTCATATTTTAACTTCTTGAATGAATAATTCAATTATTTTCCCTCTTGCTTCAATAATAAGAAAATTTTGAGTTACCAATTTTTGCTGCATCCAGTTATCTAACTTTGCTATATCGTGTAGGTTGTCTCTCCACTGGAATGTTGTTTTCCCAGGTTTCCACAGGTGTATTCTTCTTGATGCTCAGATCTCAGCTTAAATGCCATCTCACAGAGGCCCTCCCACCCCAAAGCAGTACCACCTCCCTACCAGTCACTCAGTCACATCACTGTTTTTTATTTGTGTTAGACCAAGTATCAACCCATTGATGTTTTCTTGTTGATTCTTGTACTTGTTGATAAGCTGTCTTCCCCGCTATAGTGGTGGAATATAAGCCCCATGAGAACGGGGTCTGTCTTTTCTGTGCTGTATATCTCGTTCTTACAACAGTATATAGTATCCAGCAAGTGGTCAGTAAGTGTTTATTACATGAATGCATAAAAAAGGTCTCTTTTTAATTTTTTAAAGATGGCCTGGCCAGGCTCGGTGGCTCAGCTTATAATCCCAGCACTTTGGGAGGTCGAGGTGAGTGGATTGCCTGAGCCCGAGGGTTCGAGACCAGCCTGGGCAACTTGGCGAGACCTCATTGCTACAATAAATCAAAAATTAGCTGGACATGGTAGCGCGAATCTGTAGTTCCAGCTACTTGGAAGGCTGAGACAGAAGGATTGCTTGAGCCTAACAGGTCGACGCTGGGATGGCCGTGAGTGTGCCACTGCACTCTAGCCTGGGCTGTGGAGTGAGACTCCAACTCAAAAAAAAAAAAAAAAAAAAAAGATAGCCTGCGCCTTTAATTGTTACTTTATTTTGTCATAATGACTATTTGAGAATTTTTCTTCTACTTTAAATAAGATGGTTTATTTGCTTGTTTAATTTATAGTTTTATTATTTTGTAGTATGATAAAATGACTCATATAAATTTTATGCTTTGAAACTTACTGAGTTTATCTTTGTGTTCTATTTATGATCATTTTTTGTCATGCTTCACAGAAGCTTAAAAACATGGCACGTTTTCTCTTTATGAAAAAAATTCTGTCTAGGGTTTACTTTTTTCTTTGGATAATTTTTGTTTATTTGAGCTGTCAGTTTGAGATGTGTGTTTAAAAGTTTCCCACAAATATTGTGTTGCAGGCCTTTTTTCCCTTATGTTTCTAACACACTTTGTTATTGTCACATAAACATTCCAGATGTGAGATCTTTTCTGTGGGTTATACCTTTGTTCAAGATTAAATTTTTTTACTCATCTAATGCTTTTTTTGTCATAAATCCTATTTGGCTGAAATCATGCACCACAGATCTCTTTTTGTTTTTTGTTTTTTTTTTTTTTTTTTTTTTGAGTTGGAGTCTCACTCTGTCCTCCAAACTGGAGTGCAGTGACCGCTCCCGGCCACCGCAGCCTCAACCTGCTGGGCTCCGGTGATCCTTCTTCCTCAGCCTTCCAAGTAACTGAAATTACAGGCGTGTGCTACCACGCCTGGCTAATTTTTTTTTGAGTTGGAGTCTCACTCTGTCACCCAGACTGGAGTGCA
>NW_007246813.1:0-7136 GCF_000164805.1 Carlito syrichta | reverse complement strand
TAGGGTTTACTTTTTTCTTTGGATAATTTTTGTTTATTTGAGCTGTCAGTTTGAGATGTGTGTTTAAAAGTTTCCCACAAATATTGTGTTGCAGGCCTTTTTTCCCTTATGTTTCTAACACACTTTGTTATTGTCACATAAACATTCCAGATGTGAGATCTTTTCTGTGGGTTATACCTTTGTTCAAGATTAAATTTTTTTACTCATCTAATGCTTTTTTTGTCATAAATCCTATTTGGCTGAAATCATGCACCACAGATCTCTTTTTGTTTGTGTTTATCTGAAGAGACTATCTAGAAACCACAGACCTAGAGCTCTGATGGCTCCAGGAGCCCTTTCCTGGTGTGTACTCTGAAGGCCAGATGAATTCCAAGGGGGATTTACTTATTTATTTGCTTGTTTTATTTTTTGAGTCAGGATCTTATTCTGTTGCCCAGGCCAGAGTGTAGTGGCGCACTCATGGCTACCACAGCTTCAACCTGCTAGGTTCTGGCAATCCTTCCACCTCAGCCTTCCAAGTACCTAGAACTACAGGCATGTGCCACCATGCCCAGCTAATTATTTCATTTTATTTTATTGTAGAGACAGGGTCTCACCATGTTGCCCAGGCTGGCCTCGAACTTCTAGGCTCAGACAATCCTCTCACCTCAGCTTCCCAGAGCACTGGGTTTACAGACAGCCATTGCGCCTGGCCTTCAAAGGGGGATTTAATGCACGGTATGTTTTAAGGTATTTCTTGCAGGAAACAAGTGAGGTCCATTGGTGAAGCCCCCAGAGGTATGGAAATGCATCTACTAGAGTCAGAAATTCAAACCTATCGACCAGCTTAGAAATGTTTTACAATGTTCAGACACAAAAACTGTCTCGGAAGTAGCTGCAGTTGAGTTTCACTTCGGATTATGTAGCTGCCTCTTTTATGACGGTGTCCCTGTTGCATGATTTGAGATAGCCAGGCAGATTTCTAAACATAGCTAAGGAAGAAGGATAAGGGGTGAGAATGTAGGAAGGCCTGGGCTTGCTGGCAGGAAGTTCTACTTCCTGGATCCTCTCCGGTGTAAGTTGCTTAACAGTGATATTATACAGCTGTGATAAATAATAATTATGTGTCAACTTGACTGGGCTAAAGGATGCCCAGATAGAGGATAAAAACACTATTTCTGGGTATGTCTGTGAAGGTGTTCTTAGAAGAGATTAGCATCTGACTACGTAGACTGAATAAAGAAGATTCACCTTCACCGACCAGAGTAGGTGTCATCTAATCTGTCAGGGGCTTTTTGTTTTGCTTTGTTTTTCAGTCAGGATCTCACTCTGTCACCCAGGCTGGAGTGCAATGGCATAATCACGTCTCACCACAGCCTTAACCTCCTGGGCTCAGGCAATCTTTATGCCACAGCCTCCCAAGTAGCTGGGACTTCAGGCGCACACCACCACGCCCAGCTAATTTTTTATTTTTTGTAGAGATGGGTTCTCCCTATGTTGCCTAGGCTGGTCTTGAACTTCTGGGCTCAAGTGATCCTCTTGCCTCAGACTCCCAAAGTGCTGGGATTACAAACATGAGCCACCACACCCGGTTAGGGGCTTAGTTAGAACACAAAGGCAAAGAAAGCATGAATTTTCTCTCTCTGCTTGAGCTGAGACATCCATCTTCTCCTGCCCTTGGACGTTAGTCCCTCTGACTCTTGGACCTTTGAATTTGGCCTAGAACTTACACAATTTGCTCTCTTGGTCCTCAGGCCTTTGGACTTGGACTGGAACTCTACACCACTGGCTTTCCTGGGCCTCCAGTTTGCACACACTCGATTATGGGACTTAGCCTCCATAATTGTGTGAGTCAATCCCTTAATTTAAAAAGCTCTTTCTAGATAAACCCTATCGGTCCTGTTTCTCTGGAGAACTGACTAATACAACATTCTCATTCACTCTTACCTAATCCTGACTCTGGTACTGGGGCATGGGAGTAGAAGATGCTTGAGAAAGTCCACGAAGCTCTTATAATGGGCAGCACCTTGAGAAGTCATGCTCCAAAGAACAAAAACAAAAACGATCTTCAGGTTTGGCTTCAAAGCATCTGGTTATGGTGGCAAAATAAGAAGTCAGCAATGGGCCGGGTGTTTTGGCTCATGCCTGTCATCTCAGCACTTTGGAAGACCAAGGCGAGAGGATTGCTTGAGCCCAGGAGTTCGAGACCAGCCTCGGCAACATAGTGAGACCTTGTCTCCGCACACAAAAAAGAAGAAAGATAACTGAGTGGGGTAGCATGCGCCTGTAGCCCCAGCTACCTGGGAGACTCAGGCAAAAGGATCGCCTGAGCCCGGGAGTTCAAGGGTGCGGTAATACCACTGCACTCCAGTCTAGCCGACAGTGAGACCCCACCCTAAAAAAAAAACAACAAGGAGGAGGAGAAGGAAGCAATCATATAATAGCAGAACCCTGGGTGAGTGACAGGAGACCTGTGTGATTGTCACTGACTTGTCCATACGTCACTTTTCACCATGTGAAAGATGGGCGTGAGCAGAGCAGGGAGCACCTCGCTTCTCAGGAGCTTTCTGCAAGCAGGTGGGAGACATGTGCTAATTTCTAAAGTGTGGGGAGCTCTTTGGAAGAAAAATGTGGTTAAATAAAACACAGCAAATCTGCACAACCGAGCTGTAGCGGGAGCCGTGATCCTCACCCCGCTTCCCCCTCCGTGAAAGGCGTGTTAATCCAGCTGCTGAGAGTGCTGTTGGCAGACAACCTTCCACTGCTCCCACTGTAGTGTGTCTCCTCATTCAGGGCACTCCCTTTCCCAGGGGGATCGACATCAGATGATGAAAGGCCTTGGCAAATTTGGGAATATAAAATTTAACATTTTTTTTCTCAGTCCAGAATATCTCTCCACAAAGGCAATGGAGGGGAGAGAGAAACAGTTATTATTATTATTATTTTAATGAGTCAGAGTCTCACTCTGTCACCCAGGCCTAAGGGCAACAGCACGCTCACGGCCACTGCAGCCTTGACCTTCTGGGTTCAGGGGATTATTCCGCCTCAGCCTTCCAACTACCTGGAACTACAGGCATACGCCACCACACCCAGCTAAGTTTTTGATTTATTGTAGAGACGAGGTCATGTCAAGTTGCCAGGCTGGTCTCAAACCTGTGGGCTCAGGCAATCCTCTCGCCTCTGCCTCCCAAAGTCCTGGGATGACAGGCATGAGCCACTGCACCTGGCCAATTTTATTGTTAAATAAACTTTAAACCAGAATGTGATATACATCACAGGCAATCCACTAAGGCATTTCAAAGAGAGACAGGGATCTTACCCACTGCATAGCTATCTTATTCTGCTTTCTGCTTAGTCTGTTATAACGATAACAGAACACTATAAACTGGGTAATTTATAAGGAACAGATGTTTATTTAACTCACAGTTCTGGTGGATGGAAAGTCCTAGAGCATGACTATGGCATCTGGCAAGGGTCATCCCATAGCAGAAGCATCACATGGTGAGCAAGCTCTGAGACAGAGAAAATGGGGGCCAAATACAATACTTTATCAGGAGCCCACCCCCAAGAAAACTAAGCCACTCCTGAGATAATGGCTTTAATCTTTGCACAAGGGCAAAGTCCTGACAGTCTAATCACTTCTTAACCATTCTACCTGTCACAATGACAATTAAATTTCAACATGAGTTTTTGAGGAGACATTCAGACCATGCCAATAGTCAAACAGATACAACTATTATGAGAATATTTTCAAGATTAATAACTAGACCTCAAGTAAGAGGACTTGAGAACCTTTTGTCACACATAGTTTATCCTAACTTTATCATTGTATCATGGTAATTGGGAGACCACCTGCATTAGTTTTATCCAGAGGAGAAACAAACTTTCACATCTTTACAACAGGAAGTGAACTGGAGCAAGGTGTTCATTAAAGTTAGGTTAGTATGAGAGGAAAAAAATAACTTTGTCTACCCTTCATATATGGGACTTCCAGTAACAAAAGACAGATTAACAAGACAAATATGTACAGACATTTATTAACATGTACACATGAGGGAAAATTCAGGGAGTTTAGTAATCTCTAGGGCATATCTCAAAGAAAGCATTTAAACTTCAGATTTGGAAACTATCTTTCCCAGGAAGGAAAGATATGGGGAAGGGCCATCTGAGGTGAAATGGCCAGGATTAAAACCGTAAACAAAGGTAAGGTTCGTTATGCAGATTTAAGCAGATGCCGTCTTTGCTGTTTAAGAGTCTCCAGTGCTTTAGTTTTCTTTCTTGTCCTAGTGCAGAGATGGAGATGCCTTTACAAATGGTGATTCCTTTCACAAATGTAAATTTCAAAAGGGCAACTTTTCAGAGCTACCCCTGTGTCTGCAGTTTCTCAAAATAACCAGCTCAAAATAATCAGTATGCTAAAGAGGCATATTGTGGGGTGACATATTCTGGTTTCCCATAGTCTTATTTTGGAGTGGTGTGTCCTGAACCCTGTTAGATTCTTACTCTTTCACAGAGACTGGAAGATAGGGAATCAATTTTTCTTGATGTCTGCATTACAAAAAAGATGACTCCAAGGTCCTTGAGGAAATATTTTTGAGTTACTAGACTGGCAATAGGCTTATTTTGCTATTTTAAAGATTTATATACATTTGGAAAAGACAGAGAAAGAAATTCTGAAAAATAAAAGGGATATGGCAGAGAGCTATCTTTTTAAATTTCCAACAGGGAGAAGTAAGCCTCTTATTTTTATTTTTTTGAGTCAGAGTCTCACTCTGCCACCCAGGCTGGAGTACAGTGGCACACTCATGGCCTCTGCAGCCTCAACCTGCTGGGATTAGGCGATTCTTCCCCCTCAACCTTCCTAGTAGCTGGAACTACAGGCATGCCCTACCACACCTGGCTAATTTTTTTGATTTGTTGTAGAAATGAGGTCTTGACAAGTTGCCCAGGCTGGTCTCCAACCCCTGGGCTCAGGCAATACTCTTGCCTTGACCTCCCGAAGTACTGGGATTACAGGCTTGAGCCATTGTGCCCAGCCTAAGCCTCTTATTTTTAATTTGTATTTGCCCTTACACTATCTCTCTCCAATTCAGGAAGCTGTGTTGGACCAGATCATGACTCCTGAAGGAGTTCCAAGGTTGTTCAGGCTGCATAGCCAGACTGCATGGAGACCAGGTCCTAACTGCAGTATGAGCAGTATAGACTAGTAGACATGATCTGAGAGACCAAAATAGATGCCCCTTTGTCAACTAAGATGGACTCCAAGGTTAAGGAAACCAAGGCTATCTAAGGGTCGCAAGTTGAGTGCTCAGCTGGCACGACAACTTCCTAAATCCTATGGCTACAAGAAAAATCACTCTTGCTAAGCTCCCTAACAATAGGTGCTATCAGGCAAAGTGTCAGACCCTTCCTAACTCTGATTTACAACCCAGACCACAACAACTCTGGATGCAGAGCCAGCCTTACAAATTTTCTTTCCTGATAAATAACTGCAGAACTCAAGCCTTTACGTCCAGCTTTTAGAGACTGTGCACAAACTGTCTTTGTTTCCTATAGTTCACTTTTCGATGTAAAGGGCCAACTTTCACCCCTTCTTAATACTAAAACCCCTCCCCAAAGTGAAGATGGGATGTGTTACATAGACATTTACCCATTGGGCATGCGCTGACTCCCCTCATGAATATGTAAGAATTTTCCCTCCAAAACTTGCTGAATATGTATGAATCTATTGTGTAATGCAGACCCTGTGAGGTGTGAAATCCAACCTGCTGTTCCTCTCTTCATCCAAGCTGGAGACTGTTTCTTCCTGGTTTGTAAGCTAATGTTACCAATAAAGCTCTCCTTTCTACTGATTAGTCATCCTGGTGACCTTTTGGACAACAGAGGGAATTATTTTTTTCCCCAACGTTCCTTCACCAGAAATTTAAGCATACTCTACGTATAGATATACCTCACTTTAAGTATATACTGTTTGGTGATTTTTTAAAAATAAATGTTAAATTGGAGGAAAACTGATCAATATCTACCATTAATTTAGCACTTAATATATGCCAGATTCTGCTAAACACTTTTTTCTTTTGCGTAGGAGTCTTGCTCCATTGCCCAGGCTGGGGTGCAGTGGCATGCTCACGGCCACCGCAGCCTCGACCTGCTGGGCTCAGGAGATCCTTCCGCCTCAGCCTTCCAAGTAGCTGAAACTACAGGCATGCGCTACCATGCCCAGCTAATTTTTTGATTTATTGTAGAGATGAGGTCTCACCAAGTTGCCCAGGCTGTTCTCCAACCCGTGGGCTCAGACAATTCCCTCGCCTTGTCCTCCCAAAGTGCTGGGATTACAGGCCTGAGCCACTACACCCGACTGTGCTAAACACTTTATAATCATTAGCCCATTTGATTTTCAGAACAATCTTCACAGATAGATACTATTATGAGCTTCATTTTATAGCTGTGAGAGACTAAGCTTAGAAAGATTAAGTAATTTTCCCAAGTTCGCGTCTAGAAAGTGGTGGGGTGAAATTGGAAACTCAATTCTGTCTAATTAACAACCACACCAATCACCTCTTGCAACTATGCTGCAGCATGCTTCCCTTGCTGTGAATAAGTTTTTTTTTTATAGCACTGAGAAGAGAATTGGGTTTGCCAGAAAGGAAGGGGAGGAGGTGCATGTGATATAGTGTATTTTCTAGAAAAAAAAAGGACACTTCTAGCTGCATAAATATTGAACCCTTCCTCTTAGTCCATTTTCTTTCTTTTTTTCCCCAAAGTCCATTTTCTTTGATGCCCTTGAAAAGAACTGAAAATGGACCAAGAATATTCTCAATATCCAAACACATTAGGAATTTATAAATTTTTCAGGACAGTAGGAGCTACAGAAAAATGCAACTTGAAAACAGTTCTTATCTGTTGCCCAAGAGGTAGAGGGCTACCTGTAATTTCAATGCCTTCCCTAGTTTATGCAGATGGCATTAAGCAAAAATAACTTTTAGCGTATTTTCTTTTTGACCTCTTCAAAAGAGAGGCACTTCTGTCCAGGCGGTCTTTAGTGTGTCAGTGCTCCTGCCCAACCTCTGCTCACGCCCCCCCTGTGGGCTAGGTCCTTTTGTTAAACCCGAGACTCTAATCAGAGAGAGAGCGAGACCACAAAGAGCCAGCTCCGA
>NW_007246812.1:210911-225190 GCF_000164805.1 Carlito syrichta | reverse complement strand
TTTAATTGTATTTATGCAAAGGTTTTATATATATTTAACAATTGAAACCCATTTCCAAAGGATGCTTTGGAAAATTATGTTATAAACAAATAGCGATTAGTGTTAATTTCTGAGTAGGAGAGTATTACTGTGTGATCAGAGCTAGTCTTTTGCATTATTAGCTGCCTGGTACTTGCAGGGCACATAGGAAAGGAATGAATTTAAGGAAGGTATATCATAAATGATGACATTTGTATAGTAAAAGCAAAACATTATATAGCCTGATTTATGCTGATGAGATGAAAACAAAAGAAGGTACAAAAAACATTGACACTAAAAAAAGACCTAAAAACTAATTGGATGGGAGGATAAAGCAAAGGAGGACATGTCTACTTTGATGTGAGACAAAGAAGAGGAAGAAATTATAGATGTCTCCAAGTTTTTACTTTCAATGAACCAGAAGCATGGTATTCAAAAGAATGTTATCGTAATTATTAACAGAAATAAATCAGAGAAATATAGGTAATAACTGATTTTGTCAAAAAGCATTAAAGAGCTAAAATAGCATAAACTTTGGAACTAAAAAGTTATCAAAAATAAAGTATACAACAAGAAATAAAAAGAGTTCGAGCTAATTATTAGGAGATATTGCCTTTAGATTAAAAAAAGAAAAGAAAAGAAAAAAGAAAAAGCCAGGTGTGGTAGCTCACATCTATAATCCTAGCACTTTGGGAGATTGAGGCAGGAGAATTGCTTGAGCCCACGAGTTTTAGATCAGCCTGGGCAAGACCTCACCTCTACAAAAAAATCAAAAAGTTAGCCAGCCATGATGGCAAATACCTATTGTCCCAGCTATTCAGGAGGCTGAAGTAGAAGGATTGCCTGAACCCAGAGGGTTGAGGCTACAGTGAGTCGTGATTATGCTACTGCACTCCAGCCAGGGTGACAGAGTGAGATCTGCAAAAAAGACAGAGAGATTAAAAAAATAAAATAAATAAACTAGATAGAAAATATAATACTATGTATCAAAAACCAAAGGAGGAGAATTGGCTAGAAGTTGGTGTCAACTGTAACAGATATTATAGCTGTAATCAATATTACAACATTACCAAGGACATGAGATAAATACAGTCCCATTCCATTTGACATTCAAATTAAATCCTCCAGTCAAAATTAGCAGGACAAGCAATTTTCTTGAAAATTTTTCCTCCGCTTCAAATGCTAAATGATACTCAAGCAAGAGTGACAATCCTGCTTTTAGGTACCAGGTGAAGTGAAATTAGAAATCCAGCTCAGTACCCCAGAACTCCAGTTTTTGGCTACCTTTTTTTTTGTGGCTGACATAAAATGTTGCCAAGAAATAAACCTTCACCAACATTGCAACAATAACTTGCTGGTGTGCGTCCCCACAGGGGCTACAGTTTTTCCCTGAAGGATAATATTGTGCAGAAAATGATTTCTTCACATCTTAATATCAAAGTATATATATTTTAAAAATAGGAATATATCAGCCAAAGTTCACATAGAAACAGACTAGGAAAAAGACTAAGATCTCACAGCATAAAATATAAAAACTAGTAACTTTATCAGTTCATTTTGTGTTGTTGTAAAGTAATACCCGAGGCTGGGTAGTTTATAAAGAAAAAAACCACTTGGCTCAGGATTCTGCCTGGTGCTGGCATCTGCTCAGGCTCTCATGAGGCCTCAGGAAGATTTCCCTAGTGGTAAAGGCAAAAGGGAGCAGGTGTATCACATGGTGAGAGTGGAAGCAAGAGAGGGGAGGAGATAGGCTCTTAAACAACCGACTCACATATGAATAGAGAACTCACTCATTACTGTGAGGATGCCACCAAGCCATTCACGAATCATCTGATCCAGTGACCCTAACACTTCTCACGAGTCCCCACCACCAACACTGGGGATCCCATTTTTACATGAGATTTGGAAAGGACAATCATGCAAACCATATCAGTAACTAAGAAAAGAAAGAGAAGATTCTGATACAGCATTTCTGGGCTCTTAATGTTTAAACTATCATTTTAAAATCAATGTTCAGAAAAGGAGTAGATTTAATCAAATATTATCCTCAAAAATATCCCAAAATTGGATGGAGGTGGAATCAAGAATATGTTAGTAGCCCATAGCACATCAAGGAAAACAAAACACTGTACTTTTGAATCTAAAAGTCCTACTTAATCAGCCCAGGATCTCACCAGAAGTGGGAAGATCATGATCAAGTGTGGTTTGCTCTTTTCCAAGGTTCTGTATGATTTGGCAGAATAGGCACACTTACAGGAGTCCATTTAATTGATTTGGCCTTGATACAGGATGTTTAGTAAAATCTGAAAATAAGAATAAGATCAGAATATATAACACTAGTAGCATTTCTTTAAAAAATAAACTCACATAATATAAATGATTTAGTATAAGAGAATTAATATAATTTGTGATTAAAAAAGATTGACAGATCACTGAATCATTTAAATATAAAATGAAAACTAAAATCTACTAAAACTAAAATGTGTAATAATTGTGAGCAAGGGGTAGTATTTTAAAAAATAAACTACCTTTGATCTTATTACTAGAAATATTCTACTTTAGTGGCCAAGCACAGTGGCTCATGCCTGTAATCCCAGCTCTTTGGAAGGCCAAGGATGGAGAAGAGCCTGAAGCCTGGCGTTTGAGAAATATCCTACTTTAAATACCACCTCAACAGGGGTGGAACCCAGCATAACATCTTGCCCAGGTGTGAAGGAGCCTCTGAGTGGCCACCCCTTTCTGGCACCCCGCTAACCTAGAAGGGGTGTGGGGAAAAGAGGTTTGGGCTTCCTAGGGTCACCAGCTGCTGGTAGCGGTGAGCTAGTGCCCATGGCCTCTGCTACTTTGCCTGAGAAGACTTGAACATGTGCCGGGCTTGTTAATGGAAATGGGACACAACCTTAAGCAGTAATACTCAGTGTGGAATATTCTGGATAAGCTGAGAAGTCAGAGAACAACAGCCCTATCTCCACCAGGCTCTTCTCCACAGCTCGTCCCCTGGGAGGCTCCAGCTTAGCACAGCATAGATTGCTCACCACGCACCTGAACACACAGGAATGAGAAGCAGCATGAACAGTGATGAACTTTAGGAACCACTGTTCTAAGTGTCTCTCCAGCCACACTGTACCTTTTTACACAGAAGAAATATTAGGAAGCCATGATTTTCACAGCTAAGTATGAAAACTTTTATCATTGGATTCAGTTGTGAGAAAAATGGTAGGAAGACAACACTAGCTAAGAACTTGCAGAAACAGCTCCCAAATTGTAGTGTCCTATCTCAGGATGATTTCTACAAGCCATGGTCTGACATAGAGACAGATAAAAATGGATGGCTGCAGTACAACGAAGCCCTTAATATAGAAAAAATGATGCCAGTCATTTCCTGCTGGGTGGAAAGCCCAAGACACTCTCTGGTACCAACAGACTAGGGAAGTGCTGAGGAAATTCCTATTTTAATCATTGAAGATTTTCTTGAAATTAAAAGCCTCTTGAAAACCTATTCAGTAAATGGTGCTGGGAAAACTGGCTGACCACACGCAGAAGACTGAAACAGGACCCCTACCTACCTACCTATCACCATACATAAAAATTAACTCTAAATGGATCAAAGACCTAAACATAAAACCTCAAAGAATCTTAGAAAACGGAGGAGACACTCTTACGGAAATTGGAACTGGGAACCAATTCCTACTCAGAACGCTAAAGGACAATACCTTAAGAAATAAGATGGATAAGTGGGACCTCATCAAATTAACAAGCATCTGCAAAGCAAAAGAAACCATCAAGATAGCAGGGAGACAGCCCTCAGAATGGGAAAAAAATATTTGCCAACCGTATATCTGACAAAGGCCTAACCAAGGAACTCAAACACACCGAAGAGAAAATAACAAACAGCCCCTTTAAAAAGTGGGCAAAAGACATGAATAGTCACTTCTCAAAAGAAGACATACGGGCAGCCAACAGACACATGAAAAAGTGCTCAGCCTCACTCATCATCAGAGAAATGCAAATCAAAACTACCATTGAGATACCACCAAGCCCTTGTAAGAATCGCCATCATTAATAAAACAACAACAACAGATGCTGGCGAGGATGTGGAGAAAAAGGAATGTCTCTACGCTGCTGGTAGGAATGCAAACTTGTACAACCTTTCTGGAAAACAGTCTGGAGATTTCTGAAAGAACTAGAAATTGACCTTCCATATGACCCAGCAATTCCCCTATTGGGAATATACCCGGAGGAACTCAAATTATTCTACAAAGAAGATACCTGCACACGTATGTTTATTGCAGTTCTATTCACAATAGCAAAAACATAGAACCAACCATGTTGTCTATCGAAGCTGAACTGGATTAAAAAATGTGGTACATATACACAATGGAATATTATACAGCCATAAAGAACGACAATATATATGAACTTTGCAGCAACCTGGATGGATTTGGAGTCGATCATACTCAATGATTTATCACAGAAACAGAGAACGGAGTTCCATATGTTCTCACTCATAAGATGACCTTGAACAATTATAATGCTATAAGAAAGCTATTGGCAGTAATAGGAAATTGTTGGGGGGTGTGGAATTGGCAGTTGAGGGAAACTGCTAGGGAAGGGAGGGGCATACCTCATTAACAGGGGTACCTGCATGATCAATGTTTGTATACCTAACCCTGAATTGTACCCCACATCTTTACAATAAAAAATTTTAAAACTAATTATAAGCCTATTGACACTGTATGGAATAGGAGCAATTTTTTGACCGTTCCATATGAAGAACACAGGAGAGAGAGGAGTACACGAGTCTACAGGCCTCCAGACCCCCCGGGGTACTTTGGTGGCCATGTGTGACTCATGAATATAAAGCACAGACAAGAAATTCAGGATATTACATGGGAACTTATCTACCTAGGTGGAACAAAACCTGAAGAGGATCTCTTTTCATAAGTAAATGAAGATCTAATTTAAGAACTAGCAAAGTAAAGGTATTTGCAAATAATAGCATAAATATGGAATGTACCACAACCTTCCTGGAGAATTAGGAAACTCAAAGGAACATATTAGAGAACATTAACCAAGATACACTATGTACTTGGTACAATGACAGCAGTTATTCTATATGCTTGTTTTTCATCAGACATGGTTCTCTCAACATGTGGAACAGGAAATATCCATGCCAATGGACTGTAATCTACCTTAATGAGTTACTCCCACTCCAGTGAGTACATAAGTGAGCTAGAACTCAAACAATGAGCTAGAAAGTCTTCCCCTTCTGAACATAACTCTGTAATGTTGACTGTAAAACTTTTCTGATTGGAATTCAGAGTAAAAAATAGGAATAACAGCACAATCCAATATATATAGAATCATTATGTGAATCTTTGTGTAATGTGATGTGTACATAAACACACACACATAGCAAGTATCACAAGACTGTGATTTTTTCTATTTTTAATTTTTAAGACTGGGCACAGTGCTCAAACCTGTAATACCAGCATTTGGGGAGGCAGAGGCAAGAAGATTGCCTGAGGGGTTGGAGACCAGTCTGAGCAACTTAGCAAGACCTTGTCCCTTCAATAAATCAAAAAATTAGCTGGGTATAGTGGTGAGTGCCTATAGTTCCAGCTACTTGGAAGGCTGAGGCAGAAGTATCACCTGAGCCCAGCAGGTCGAGGCTGTGGTAGTTATGAGCATGCCACTGCACTCCAATCTGGCCAATAGAGTGCAATTCTGACTCAAAATAAAATTAATTTAATTAAATATATATATATTTTTAGTTAGAGTCCCACTCCATTGCCCAGGTTGACGTGTAATAGCATGCTCGTCGCCACCCCAGCGTCCTGCTGGACTCTGGCAATTCTTCCACCTCAGCCTTCCAAGTGGCCAGAACTACAGGTGCTCACTACCATACCTGCTAATTTTTTATTTATTGTAGAGACGAGGTCTCGCCAAGCTGCCCGGGTTGATCTCAAACCCACGGTCTCAGGCAATCCGCTCGCCTCAGTCTCCCAAAGTGCTGCGATTACAAGCTGAGCCACCGAGCCCTACCTAAATTAAATATTTTTAATTTTAAGAAATATACATTACAAACCACAGTTTGGAAAATTATTCTTTGTATCTTCTCATATCAACACTTGCTATCTGCAAATAAGGGGTAAGTCACAATGAATAAATCAACAATTTACTGAAAAAATAAATTAATAAATACCACCTGAAGTGTTAAAAGTATAAAAAAAGGAAATATAATCAGCATAAAACTGACTTTTGTAAAGATTCATATATACATACACACACACACACACACACACACACACACACACACACATATATACATATATATGTTAATGTTAGCTGTGTAGTTAACAGATGTCTCAACTTTTAGAATGAACCTAAATACAATTATTGAAAAGTTGATTTGCTTACAGTACAGAGTATAAATGCTACCAGTCTGGTACATTTTACATATTGGCAAGAAGAAAAATGGGAAGGGAAGTAGAAGGAACAGAAGGCCCCTAAAAGGAAGTAGAGATGTAAGTGGCTCAAACTTAACATACTTTAGTTGGAAATTACAGGATTATATATTGTTATTAAATTTATGGGAGGAAGGCATAAGCATTCTATTTAGAGCTGTAGCAGAAACTAGAAGAAGTACTGAAACAATGTTTAAAAGTGATTCCTCTGCAAAACAGAGCTGAGGTCAAAAAACATAAAAGGGAAGTCCACTGGTTTCTATTTTAACCATTTAGTCAGATTTAATCATTTACACATTTTATTATGACAATTTTATGTAGGAAATTTATCCACTTATGGCCCAGTAATTAACTACATGCCAAGGACCTTAAGGTGGGGCAAAAAATTTAAGCAACTTTTTCTCTGAGCAATACCTACAATAATAAAATAATAATAATATAAAAGGAAGTACTTAAATTCCTCTTTGAATAGCAATCTGATAAAAAATGGGTTTCTGACCCACTTCTAAAGGAAAAGAGCTAGAAGATGAGTATAGCTGTGTTGACGAAAGATGCCAAATTCTGTAAAACATTTAAGATAGTTTATTCTGAGCCAAATGTGAATGACATCCATCCCGTGGCATCCATCCATCCCATGACATCCATCCCCAGGGGTCCTGAGAAAGTGTGTTTGCCACGGTTGAATTGTAGCTTGGTTCTGTATACTTTAGGAGGACAAAAATTACAGAACACCATAAATCAAAACATGTGAAATGTACATTGGTTCAGTCCAGGAAGATGAGTTATCTCTAAGTGGGGTTTGAAGTTAAAGTCAGATTCAAAAATTTTCTGAGTAGCAATTAACAAGGGTTATCGAAGGAATTTTGAAAGCGGTGGAAGAAGCTTGAGGAAATATAGGGAGTCAAGTTTCTTGATGTGTAGATGAAGCTTCATAAGTGGTGGTAGACTTCAGAGATCATAGGTGAGTGTCTTAAAAAAGGTCCAGAGTCCCGAAAAGACAGCTTTACAGGGTCATAAAATACTTTTAATTTTCCTTCTTTATCTGTTATGAGATGTTATGTCAAAGTCAGGTTGAAAAGTAAACACTGTACAAGTTTAATTTTAAAAAATCCATCTCCTCACACCCCTCAGCTAGGAATTTGGCAAGGTAAAGAAAAAGGTCAGAGTTTGGTCCTCGGCTGTTTCTCTTAACCAAGAGTTACACAACCAGGCACACTGCTACACAGATCACATTAAGGGAGAGAGAATAGGAGGAAACACCACTGGATCTCAAAATCAGGAGGGCATGGATAACTTTTGAGTTAGAGTTTAAGTAGAGTGTTGTACTAGAAGGCAAATTGAAAAGCTGAAACATAAACTGTGACAACATAGATTATAAGAATAAGGAAGAGATGGAAAACAGCGACTCACTCCTGTAATCCCAGTACTTTGGGAGGCTGAAGTGGGAGGATTGCTTGAGCCCAGGAGTTTGAGACCAGTCTGGTCAACTTAGTGAAACCTCATCTCTACAAAAAAATCAAAAAATTAGCTTAGCCTTATGGTGTGAGCCTATAGTACTAGCTACAGACTGAGACGGAAGGATCACCTGATCCCAGGAGATAAAGGCTGTGATGAATCATGATCGTGCCACTGCACTCCAGCCTGGGCAGCAGAGACTTGAACTAAAAAAAAAGAATGAAAGGATACAAGGCATACATACATGAATAAAACTAATATGCTTATTTTCCTTTGGACTCCCCTCATGCCAAATGCACTCTCAGTTCTGCTCCACTTTTTATTCCTAGTATCCTCCTTTCACAAACCTTTATTCCCAGTTTCATTTCCTTTCATTTACTCATCTTGTGTGATTCATTTCAAATATCACTTCCACTCAAAAGTCTTCTCAGACTAACCTAAATGTGATTGCCTTGCATGTGCTATGTAGCACCGTATGCCTCCCCTCTTACATGGATAATCAGACTTTAGTTTAATTCTTTATTTCATTGTCTGTCTCTTCTAGTTTATTCTAAAATCCTTCAAGGGAGATTCCATATCTATTCATCTATCCAGTGGAGATATTTACTAGTGAATATATTTTTAAATGAATAAATGCATGAATATGTTATTGAAAACTGTGGGTTTTGTGGGGGGGTTTTGTTTTTTGTTTTTGTTGTTGTTTTTGGTTTGTTTGCTCACTGGTTTGCTTGTTTCAGAGGAAGGAAGATATTGAGAATGCTATTTCAGGATACTTTTTATTTTAGTCAAATAAAGTCAGCCAAGGGAGATAATTAAGATGCCATTAATAATTATTAATACTTAGTGGAGTAACGCACTAGAGAAATGCTTTTCAAACTTTAAGTGTACACAAATGACTTGAATACCCCATTAAAAACACAGATCTGAGGTCTGGCCTTGTGCATGTGACTCTACATTTCTGAAAAACTCCCAAGTGACACTGATACTGGGAATCAACCTTTAGGCGACACTACTATAAACAGTAGGAGGAGGTGACTCCCAGCAAACTGCAGTAAATGTGTTTGTAACCAGCACAGGCTCAGCTGTTTGTTGCTTGCATGAAGAAATAAACACATATGAGATGCAGTGAAAGGAAGGTGATCTTATTTCAAAAGCCAGCGGATGGGGAAATGGCCAGGTTCATTTCTCAAAGGAACCATTTCCAATTTTTAGGCTGAGTGCAAGGGCTTCAAAGGGGAACTGGTCAGGTGTGGTGGCTGGTGCTTATAATTCCAGTACTTTGGGAGGCCAAGGCAGAAGAAATGCTTGAGCCCAGTGGTTCAAGACCAGCCTGAGCAATATAGCAAGACTTCCTTTCAACAAACAAATTAAAAAATTAGTCAGGAGTAATGTTGCCTCCTGTAGTCCCAGCTGCTTAGGAGGTTGAGGTGGAAGGATGGCCTGAGCCCAGGAGGTCAAGGCAGAAGTGAGCCGTGATCTGTGATCTCATCAGAGAGAGACTCTGACTCAAAAAAAAAAAATGGAGGGATGGGGAACTAAGTATGGGGAAATATGTGAGTGTGGCACAAGATGTGTATTGATGGCTAATCCTGTGTGGTGGTTCTCCTCGAGATCTGGTTTACATTATCTCAGCTGCAGTCATGTTATAGATCAACCATCTTGTGATTCCCCACCCTTAGTGGGAGGAGCCCATAGTTAGACTGTTTTAAGATTAGTTCCTGAGATTCCTAAGCAAGTCTAAGCGTGCATGATGCAAGGTAGATAAAAGGAGAAAATAAATTTCTAAAACATCTTTCAAGGATTATGATTAAGAGAGCAAGAGAGAAAAAATAAACCTTAATACACATACATTTTAAGACTGAGATACTCAGTTGCATGTTTACCTTGGCAAAAAATAGACATTCCAATTTACACAGACAGGTATATAACTGGATGAAGACAGAGAAATGTGAAGGTGAAAAAGAAACAAACTGAAGTACTCTTATTGGATAGTCTCAATTTTCCCCAATAAATAGGTGGCACATTACTTAGGTATTAAAACCTTGAGAGAGACCTGGGTTTACACAAAAAGGAAATGTTGATCAGGTGTTTTGGGAAGGAGGGAGGAGAGTGAGTCTCAACTCTGACCATTAAAATCACCTGGGGACTTTTGAAAAATGTCAGTGCAGTCAGACCACACCAGGCCAATTCATAAGCATCCCTTGGGGTGTGTTCAAGAAATCAACGTATTTGAAAGCTTCCTACATAAATCCCCTGGGTGACAATTTAAAGCAGGTGGGAGTTAACAGTTCTTCTCTCCTTGATTCTCACTATGAGAGGTATGTTACCATGACAATAAGTCTGAGACTGAATTTTTCCATGTTTAGAAGACACGAAAATAATTAAAGCCATGTTAATGCAAACTAGATGAAGTCTCAGCTTTACAGCCTTTGAGGCACCCAACTAGCATCTTAAAAAGTTCAACTGAGGTAAGTTCAACAGTATTTTGCCAGTAGGACCAGCTAACTTTCTAGTTGTATCAAGAGGATAAAAAAAAATCCTACAGCAAATGTGGGAAACAAGTCTTTTCTTTCTTTCTTTCTTTCTTTCTTTCTTTCTTTCTTTCTTTCTTTCTTTCTTTCTTTCTTTCTTTCGGTGGGGTGTCACACTGTCACCCATACTGGAGTACAATGACATGGTTACAGCTCACGGCAGACTCAGTCTCCTCAGCAATCCTGATTATCTGGGACTACAGGCATGCACCACCATGCCTGGCTAATATTTTTATTTTTTTGTAAAGACAAGGTCTCACTATGTTGTCTAGGCTGGTCTCGAACTCCTGGGCTCAAGCAATCCTTCCGCATCAGGCCTTCCAAAGTGATGAGATTACGGGAGTGAGCCACTGCAACTGAGCCTTGGAGAAAAGTTTTAATGGGGCCCTGTATCTAGTGTGTTCCTACAAAGCTGCTAGTGTGCTGAGCTCCTCAGATTTTTTTACCTCATTAATAACTTTGTTATTTTGAGCTAATCCTGTATCTTGTACCACACTCATTTAGATCATGAAAATTTATTTTTCACCATTCCTTGTGTTAATTAACAATTTCACTAGAGTAGATTTAGATAACACTAATTGAATGGCTTGCTATACCTGTGGCTGAAGTGTGGGCCTTTGATTAAAGTCTTTCAAATGCTAATTAACACTCTTGAATTGGAAACAACTCATTCTGTTACTTAAAATTTCAACAATTCCTAAAGTGATGATTAATGTTGATATTAGCAAATATCATCATTGCTGAGTACTTAGTGATTGAGTGCCAGTCACTAGATGTACTGCAAGACACAGGACAGGCTCGTATTAAAAAGAACTGAACTGAGTTCCACAGTTTTGAATGATCTACCAGATAGATATTTTAGTACGTGTATATCTTATTGATACATATCTGACTCCAGGCTTCATCTCTAGTTTACATAAAATCATAGAGTTTCTGCACCGTGTTAGGAAACCCTTAATTTTCCAGCAATGTGAGTCAAGGAACGATACTTCGTTTTGTTCAAATATTTATCAGGCATTGCTTATAATTTTGGAAAATAATCCCACCACTAGCAATGTTACTTGTACTAGTAGAATCAACAATATGGCACCCCTGTCTGCATTTGTGGCTGTTGGAACCACAGTAATCGTAAACATTGGGGAAAACATCTCTCTGGCTTATAATGCCTTTTAGTATAAGTTGTATATGATCTTTTATAAAATAAAATGCTAAATTATAACTTTCCTTTTATCTCTTTTTATGTTGTGGTTGTGCTTTGTTCTGTGCTTTGTTACAGTAATTCAATTTTTTAAAAAAATTTGCAAGTAGGTCATATATTTATAAATGTCATTTCATAATAAGGAAAGAGTTAAAAATATTGAGCCACTGTCTATAATAAACTATTTTAAGATAATTTATGGACAATACAATATTTTGACCAAACCTACTGAATAGAGACATACACATAGTGAGAACAGAAATAGAGAGCATGCTTTTGAAGTGAAACTAATCACACTGTTTTTTGAGTTTTTTTCTTTGATGCTTATCACTTGGTCCCTAAGCATAGTTATTCTCAAAGATTAGGACTGAAAAAAAGAAGGTGAGAATCACTATGACTAAGTTTCTAAATTCATCTAACAAGATGAGAGATGAGAAAGTCCATTAGATGTTATAGATGTGTAGATAGGCATGGAGAGAGAAATTTTGTTCTCTGTCAAGAAACACCAAAGTTAAGCAGATAGGAAGACCTTGTTGAAGGCTATTACAATGTGTGTGTGAGTGTGTGTGTGTGTGTGTGTGTGTGTGTGTGTGTGTGTGTGTGTGAGAGAGAGAGAGAGAGAGAGAGAGAATAGAGTGGTCCCCTCTTATCCACAGAAGATACCTAAAACCTCAGATAGTATTGGACCTTATGTGTATATACAGTCATGCATTGTTTAACAGGAAGGAAATGTTCCAAGAAACACATTATGGCGCTCTTTTGTTGTGGGGACATCATAGAATGTACTTACACAAACCTAGATGATATAACCTATTGCACACCCATATAGAATAGCCTATTGTTCCTAGGCTACCAACCTGTACAGCATGTTACTGTTGTAAATACTGTAGACAATTGTAACACAGTGGTAAGTATTTGTGTGTCTACACATATCTAAACACAGAAAAGGTAACATGTTATACTATGATGTTACACTATTCCTACGTGATAGGAATATTTCAGCTCTGTTATAATCTTATTGGATCACCATTGTATATGTGGTCCTTCATTGATGGAAACATCATCATGTGGTATATGACTGTACTGGTTTTTTTTTTCCTATACATGCATACTTATGATAAATTTTAATTTATAAATTAGGCATAGTAAATGATTAACAATATTAACTAATAATAAAATAGAACAATTATAATAGCCAGCATCACAATATAGTATCCCAACATCACTACTCTTGTGCTTTGGGGCCATTATTAGAGTTGCTTGAATGCAAGCATTGAGATACAGAGAGAGTTGATCTGATCCTAAGATAATTTCTAAGTGACTAATGGGTGGGTGCATATGCAGCAAGAATACACTGGACGAAGAGTTCACAACCCAGGTGGGATGAAGCCAGGTGACCCAAGATTTCATCACACTATTAAAAGCACCGAACAATATAAAGCATGAGTTCTTTAGTACTGGAATTTTCCAGTTAGTATTTTTGGACAGTGGTTGACTATGTGTGGGTAACTGTAACTGTGAAAAGTGAAACCATGGATAATAGGGGGCTATGGAATCAACTCAATGCCCCTGAAACAAACAGTGGGAGAGGTTTTGAAAAACTGAGGTAGGGGATAATTAGCAATTTGTGTTGCTGATGGCTCTCACTTAAAGGAAAAGTAAACTTTCTCATATCTTCATGACAAGAAGTAGTTATGCCCCTACCCTCCCATAGAAACCAGGAGGTAGGGGTGTCTATCATCCTTAACGCAAATATCTCAAAGAGATGACAACTAGATCCTTCAGAAAGACATTTCTGGTTGTAAAACAGGTAAGTGGTGAGGCAGGAGGATTACTTGAGCGCAAGAGTTCGAGTTCAACCTAGGAAACATATCGAGACTGCTTCTGCAAAAACCAAAAAATTAGCAGGGCGTGGTGACATGTGCTTGTATTCCCAGCTTAAGTAGGCTGAAGGACCACCTGGGTCCAGGAGGTCGAGGCTGTGGTGAGCTGTGTTCTGCGCCACTGTGAGACACTGACTCAACAAAAAAAAAAAAAAGAAAAGAAAAGAAAATTTACATTTCAGAGGGGCAGAAAAAAGTACAAGTTTTCTAAATAAAACATTCTAAGAAAAGGGAGGTCGGCCGGGCGTGGTAGCTTAAGCTTGTAAACCCAGCACTTTGGGAGGCAGAGGTGAGAGGACTGCCTGAGCTCAGGGGTTCGAGACCAGCCTGGGCAACTTGGTGAGACCTCGTCTCTACAACAAATCAAAAACCATGGTAGCGCACACCTGTAGTTCCAGCTACTTGGAAGGCTGAGGCAGAAGACTCTCCTGAGTCCAGCAGGTCGAGATTGCAGTGGCTGTTGAGCATGCCACTGCACTCCAGCCTGGGTAATAGAATGAGATGCTGACTCAAAAAAAAGAAAGAAAGAAAGAAAGAAAGAAAGAAAGAAAGAAAGAAAGAAAGAAAGAAAGAAAGAAAGAAAGAAAGAAAGAAAGAAGGAAGGAAGGAAGGAAGGAAGGAAGGAAGGAAGGAAGGAAGGAAGGAAGGAAGGAAGGAAAGAAAGGAAGAAAGGAAGAAAGGAAGAAGGAAAGAAGGAAGGAAGGAAGGAAGGAAGGAAGGAAGAAAG